>NC_056725.1:1568659352-1568726852 GCF_019279795.1 Protopterus annectens
CATTAGCCAACTAGCCTGGGCTGCTGATATTTTATGCAGCATCTAGTGTATTGTAGTATTTGCCAAAAGGATCTGTTCTTTCACACACACCCTACTACCCCCCCACACACACACTTGCCATTTGCAGGATTCATTCCCCTACCTAACTAGGTCATGACACGTGAGAAAGATGCATTAGCAAAGCACACTATTTGGTTTACTAGATAGTTCCTCTTCTCTGGCTGTACTTATAGGGTGCTGACAACATCAGTATTTTGAAAGGGTAATGTGCATCAGGTAGTGTGATCTCCTGATTGCCAAAACTAACATGTTTTTCATACGGAAATGCACACACACAAACTCCCCTCATCCAAACACACACACATGCCATTTGCAGGTTTCAAACTCTTACCTAACTGCATTATGCAACTTGGGAGAGACGCATTAGCAGAGTGCGCTATTCACATTACTGGGAGGCTTTCCTTCTCCTGCTGTACTTATAGGGTGCTGACATCATCTGTGTTTAGAAAGGGGAGTGTGCATCCTGTAGTGTGTTCCCCCAGTTGCCAAAAGGGACATTTCCCTCACACAAAATTGAACACACACTAACCCCTCTCATCCAAACACCCACACTTGCCGGATGCAAACCACTATCTAACTATGTTATGACACTCGAGATGGACGCATTAGCAGAGCACGCTATTCGCATTACTGGGAGGCTTCTCTTCTCCTGCTGTACTTATAGGGTGCTGACATCATCTGTGTTTAGAAAGGGGAGTGTGCATCCTGTAGTGTGTTCTCCCAGTTGCCAAAAGGGACATTTCCCTCACACAAATTTGCACACACACTAACCCCCCCTCATCCAAACACACACACGTGCCATTTGCAGGATTCAAACCACTACCTAACTACGTTATGACACTCGAGACGGACGCATTAGCAGAGTGCGCTATTCGCATTACTGGGAGGCTTTCCTTCTCCTGCTGTACTTATAGGGTGCTGACATCATCTGTGTTTTGAAAGGGGAATGTGCATCCTGTAGTGTATTCTCCTAGTTGGCAAAAGGGATACTTCTTTCAAACAGTCTTGAACACACACTAACCCCCTCTACACACATTGAGCATGTACAGGATTCAAACCCCTACCTAACTATGTTATGACACTCAAGACGGACGCATTAGCGGAGCATGCTATTCGCATTACTGGGTGGTTTCCCTTCACCTGCTGTACTTATTGGGTGCTGATATCATCAGTGTTTAGAAAGGGGAATGTGCATCCTGTAGTGTGTTTTCCCAGTTGCCAAAAGGGACACTTCCCTCTCACACACACAAACCCCACTCACCCACACCCACTGAACATTTGCAGGATTCAAACCCCTACCTAACTATATTATGACACTTGAGAGAGACACATTAGCAGAGCGCACTATCCGAATTATTGGGCATTGGTTTTGCACCTGTAGTATTTATAGGGTGCTGACATCTTTATTTCTACAGAGGTATGTAGATGTAGTACTACCTGTCAGGTGGGGGATAGCATATATATGCATTTGCAGCCACCTACGTCAGGGTCAGATATGCACATTGCACTGGCAGGTTATGTTCTATACCATGCTTTGGGACCACAGGACCTGTAACACACAACACAACCAGTACAGAACACCACACCCACATCCAGGACACACACTTAGCTACCCTGGGAACAGTGCCAGGATATGCAGGTATTCACATACACCATTCCAGTTGTTAACATCAGGTACAGGCATATTGTGTATGAGAACTACTCAGGCCTCTACCACTTTACCCTACAGCCACTACAATTTGTGGGTCCATGTGCTATGGCAGAACCACACACCACAGCCACATGGGTGAATACATATTGCACCTGTCCATCTGCAACGTGGGTACTCACTGTTCCACACCA
Source organism: Protopterus annectens (assembly GCF_019279795.1). Classification (NCBI taxonomy): domain Eukaryota; kingdom Metazoa; phylum Chordata; order Ceratodontiformes; family Protopteridae; genus Protopterus; species Protopterus annectens. The sequence continues at coordinate 1,568,661,255 of NC_056725.1, forward strand.
GAGGTAGACCACCATTGTTGATATCTGACCATACCCACCTTTCCCTGGACATCCATATCTCATCTCCACCCCCAGGCAAGGTTGTCACTGCACACAAACTGTGATTAGCACAAGCAGACTCTACACTTGTGTAGACTGGGGTGGATGACTTCAGAGGACCCATGCTGGAGGACTATACTGGCCACTCAGCATAATCCTTGACAATTGCATTCTATGAGCATGTGTACAGTTTGCATTGGTCATGCTATCCCACATAAACCCATGACTGCTCCACAACAAGACACCTGTCAGCTGTACACCAGCCATATATGCGCCGTACAACAGACAGAGTGACCTAATACATTGCAGAGCTGAAGCCCACAGTGGGAGGACATCTGTGGACAGTTCCGGCACGGCACTTCATTCACACATACTCATTACAACACAGTGTTGACAGTGGAATCGTCCAGAGAATGCAGATAGGGCTCCCTTCAGTCTGTTATTGACGGACACCTACTGTCAGAGATCCTCAGCAACCCTCTCACAGCAGACACCGACAACATGGCTGTGGCTTAGCACATTCAATCCCTGAGACCTCCACGGTGCCCCTGCTCACTAGCCTCACATGTTGCCTTCTGTGACCTACTTTACAGTGGCACAGTAGCCTACTATCCTGGGGATGCAGATGCCAAGCACACTCTGGCTGAGCTGTCATTCCCTAGGGCAAAAAGCCTAGTATTGACCTCTACACCCATATGTTCAATTGTCAGATGCACAATATTTGTTGTGCTGTTCTACTGTTTGCAGGTCTTTATTGCCATAGCATTCCCTGTTCCTATAACCAACTTGTGTATCTGTGGAAGATGCTTGCATATGACGGTGATCCACTATATCACTAATGTCTCTGTGGTCATTTACTGTGTGCACTGGGCTGATTGCTGTGTTGTGGTTGGTTCCTGGACTGACATGTACAAATACCAGATATGTGTGGCCAACTGCTAAACGGAGATACTGCCTAAGTGTGTGAGCATGCCCAGTTCAGCCTTTCCATGGCATGTTGTCTGACATATGCCTCATTTATCAAAGTGTGCGAGCATGCCCAGTGTGAGCTTTCCATATGTTGCACTCTGAAGTCCACCACATATTTGGGTGTGTGTGAACTTCGACAATATCGCACATTTATGATTGTGTGTTGGGTGTCATGTTGTGTACTAACTGGCCAACTGCTTCGTGTCTGCCACAACAGGGATTATACTGTGCCTGCAGGGATTGCATGGGATATTTTGCAGACAGTTCTCAACATACTTTCATAATTACCTAACACTGTAGTACCGTATAGTGTACTGGTTTGGTACTTTCACTGTGGTGGACAGTATCCTGGCCTTTAGTTCTATGACTGCTTGACATCTTCATAGTGAGCACAACAGACTGTGTAGGGGCCAGTTGTGCACATATGACCATGTTGCAATATGTTCAGATATGGACTACCTACACCAGGCTCGTCCAACATTGCTAGTGTATTCCACAACATGGGTGGACATTGGCACACACTAGCGATGTTCCCTAGGCCATTTCTGATGCTAGTCACAGGGTGTGTTTGTCCTTCGACACACATTGTAACTGGAGTTTGCCATGACATATGTCATGGTTAGTATACTGTGCCTCCGTCTACCTCTGACATAACAGTGATACCCAGGGTAGCCTACCATCTCCCATACACTCATCAGGATGCCTCTTGAGGGGTGTCAATATGTGGCTCTCTGGCTGACCTGTACCAGGAATTTACTGAAGTGTGGGGGTGCCTTCTGTGTTATGGATCATTCTGTACAACTTGTCCTATGTATGTCAGTGCTGGGGTTCAGGTCTCTCATGTGCATAGCTCACTGCCATTCAGATTGTACAAGGTGCAACATGTTCATTCATTCCAGGTTGGACATGGCTTCATACATCAGGCACAGCTTTCCTGTAGCTGGGAAGGATGGCGGTGTGTGGGGCTGCAGTTTGTTTACTCAGGCAACACATGGCATCTGTTCATGCTCTTTGCTACCCCTGGTGCGGTACTGTTGTGAACTTTACAGTTGATGGAGGTTTCTGCTACGGTATATCCCACAGGGGCTATTGTAGTCAGTTGTGATGCTGATGGAAGATGGCTGCCGAGCCACAGTGAGTTCCCCTTATCTACATCTGCCAACCTTCATGTTTGGGTGGGTATATGGTACATGTTTCTGCGAACACTACAGCCACATGTTTGTCCAGTGCAGGATATTTATAACCTTTTGTACCCAGGTCTCACATTACATGTTAGGTACCTCATGGGTTAACACCTGTGTGGTAATTTGTGGGCACTTACTGTATATCCACGGTGGTTGTGTATACACAGTTTTGCAATTAGCTTGCTGACATGGCTATGGCTACAGTTGTCTGTTTGTAGGTGGCCCTTTTGTGGGTTGCTTGTGTCATCTGGGGGACGGATATGGTGGGCTGTTTGTACTCCTCTGCATACATGCTCAGTCACAGTCCTTCCATGTTGGCCTATACCTATGGGACATATATACAGAACGGGGGTGGGGGGGCAAGACCAGGCCTTGTGGGATGCCACTCATATCCGCTTTGTAGTCTGACATGGATGCGGCATGTCTGACCATGTCAGTTCTGTCCTTGGTCTGGTTTGCAACCCCTCTACTGACATAGGGGTGTATATTTAAGCTGGTGAACATATCCATACTGAACTCATATGGTATTGTCTAGAAGCATGTGCACGATCCAGCTACACTGTGTGGACCACATTGCCCTCATAAATGACCTTAATGACTGCTTCAACTGGGTCAGACATGTTTAGGGGCCGGTTCTGCAGTTACAACAGCCACAGTGTGTAGGGTCCAGTATCAGTAGGTCCTCAATAGCCTTCTGTCTGCGGTACATACTGATCGTTTCCATAGCTGTGCAGAACAAGCTTGTCAGGATCCTGGGGTGGTAGTTTGGAGTATCCTTTCAGGCAACACCTTTGTTGTGATGGACCACTGTTGTTGTACACAGCTCTTTGGGTACATATCCTGTGGTAAGGCTGACATTGGGCAGTAGTGTGATTTGGCATTCCATTATTCTTAGAGTCCATGTTGGCCTCAGCACAGAACACCATCACATACCTTTGCTGCTGTGTGTTCTGCTTTGCAGATGATGGCTGTTACCTCAGCATCTGCAATGTCAGGGCACCATTAGTCTTCTGGGATAGGTATTTTACACTCGAGGGGGGGGGGTGTTTGCACTACACATGGCAGGTTGTATGTTAGCAATATGTGTGTGTTTGGTATGTTGTTTGTAATATCTGTGTGATTCGGAGCATATCTGTGGATGCCCAACATGGTTCCTACCATCAGTTGGGTAAGCCTTGTGATTATCCTTAGTGTCCTGTATGTTTTGTATCTTCATAGGTTCATGGGTTCATACTAGGCTAGACACCCTAGGCCATTAGTAAGCCTAGCCAGAGTGTGTGTGTCTTTCGCCACCCCTTGCTATGTTCAATTATGGCCATTTATGAGGTTCTTCACTGTGCCTCTGTCTGGTCGTGACACAGTGGGGACCCCCAGTATACATGTACGGTCATCCATCCACTTGGCAATATTCCTTTTGAAGGGTGTCAGTGAGGGGCTCTGCCTACCATGTATTGGGATCCTGTTTCTGGGTGTGGGGAGCCTATGGGTTATGTATCTGTCCCTCCAGCACATCTTATTTCATTATGTGTTGAAGCTGACATCTGTGACTCTCACAGCTCCAATGGCTTTGATTTCCTGTGGTGTAGCATGTCCATTACTCCTATGTTGGACATGGCCTTGTACAACAGACATACAATGCCTCTGTGTAGGCAATGTGTGACTGCAGTCAGCTGGGGTGTCTACAGCCAGGCAGCATATGACATATATTTCACACCCTTTATCCTGTTGGTGGGGTAACTATGAGGTCTTCCGAACTGCTGCAGGTGTCACGTACGGTACATCCCATATGAGTCATTGTACTAGATTATGGGTCTGATAATGGAACAGTACAGCGGCACAGTGACCTCTGTTGATGTTGATGTGAATTCTTTCATGATACGGTGTCCAGTATCAACATTCTTCATAGCCACATTGGCATTGTGGGTGTCACATGACAGATTAATGTCGACCTGTGTCCCTAGGTCCCTGATTACTCCTTGCATACATAATGATTTGACACCTATGTTGTAATTTGTGTGTACCTTGTCTGGTATTTGGTGGGACATTCATACTGTCCAGTGCCTTCGGATGTCTGGGTGGAGTTCTTGTGTGTGAGAGTGTGGTCTGTCACATGCTACAGACTGTACAGCAGTTTTGACTACAGTTATGTGCAAATGGGTGGTGTCCGCTGCTTTGTGCATTGTCAGTTACCTGACAATATGGGTGTCTGTGCTGCATATGGATACTCCCCATCCTATGATGTTTTGCTGCAGGTGTTGGGGCCATAACACATGATATGTGGTATAACCTAGTAGTGCTGGTGTGCTGTCACTAGGCTTGCAGCAGGCTTCTGTCACTGCACAGACATCAATGTTCTCCATAATGGGAAGTGCTTCAGGGGCATGCATATTGCAGTTGACACATCTGGCATTGGTCAGCATTACCCTTATGTTTCCTACCACTTATGTTTTCTAGGGTGGTGGGTAGTCTTTTTGGCCTTGCCTACATACGGCTCTATGGAGGCGGCAAAGGCCTTATCCAGTATCCAGACTCACACGGGTAACAGCTGACAGCCATCCCTGGAACACAGCATGGCTTGTCATGCTTGACACCTCAAGCAGACACACATTAGACCCTCTTGGACTGACACCTGTAACTGTGCCAGCTGTTAAACATGAGCATTCTGTGTTTGTACTGTGGCATCATTCTTGGTGAGGGTTGGATGCTGCACACAGCCAGTGTCATCCCGCCCTGGGGTACATACTCAGAGGGACCATCCATGTCTCTTTTGATGTTGACCAGGGAGGTACATCTCAGGTAATTCACACCAGCATGGACATTGAGTGCATCATATTTCTGCTTGCTTTGGGGTGACCTGCGTACTTGTGTTATGTGGCATTTTGTGGCAGCCTACAAGCAGCTTACTCTACCCTTTCCCTTGTTTAGTCTGGTGAGTGGGACAGCAGTGTGAATGCCTATACAGACACCTATTAGGACTGTATCAGGCATGTTGTTTCTCCTTCTGGCCTGTGACTGTTTGGTACACCAGCTTTGCGTACTATTTGTTGCATGTGCTATGTTTGACGGTTGTGGTTGCTTGTGATCTACTTTGGAGGCTTCTGTTGGTGTGGTGTGTTTGTAATTAAGGCCTCTGGGAATATTTGTCTGTGTTTATGTGTTTGGTTTACAGTTGTGGTAGGTCTATGTGGGACTGGGTTTGTGGTGTATGTGGTTACCTTCTCCTCCTGACTAGTTTTGACAGTACTGAGTTGATGGAGCTCAACCTCTGGTTTGGATACATGGATGCATCTATCACACATATTTGTATTTATTGGGGGGTGTTGTGGTTGTCTGTGTACTTGGTACTGGCGTCACATTGCCTCTGGATTCACAGATTCTACTTGTTGTGGCTGGACTTAGTGGATTGTATGTGTGGACATATCTTGTTGCCAATCTACTGCTCAGTGATTACTTCCCTTTTTATGTTTGCTCTATGATGTGGTAGCTTCCTCATTCTCTTGCATGGTTTGGTAATGGCTGGAGGCCAGCATGCCAGATGCCTACGTGTATGGCATTGGGTGTTGTTGTTATTTGTGATTGCATACTCCAAGCATTCCTGGCTGTGTTCATGGAATGCCTGTATATCATGTTCTGTGGTGTGTCCTATATTCTGCACTTGCACAGGGCCTTTTGTGGATTCAACATCGGTTTTGAGGGCTGCAACCTATACTTTACACATGTTTTTCACTGTGGTATTCTGGCCAGGGACTGGGATCAGGATGTGTATATCCAGTGTGATTACTCTATGGTCTGGTCTTACCAGTGAGGGGTACACTTCTCATCTTGCCATCCAGTACACATGTTGCTGATTATCACATCCAGTATGCTTACCCCTCTTGTGGGAGTGGTACATTGTTCCTGGGCGTTTTGGTTTATGGAATCTGTGTTGGTGCTAGTACAATGCTACCAGTGTATGTCTGGGTATTTTCAGTCAAGCAATATAATGTGGTTTGGGGGGCTTGATATATTCATGTATTCCGACATAGGCCAGGTGCTGTTCCTGGTATTAGGACAGTAGTCTGCAGCAGGCTATATACTGCGAGGCAGTTTTAGCCATTGGTATTTGACCATGGCTATTCCATGCTGCTTCTTGTTGTGGTACCAACATGGGGGTGTGGTTATCCTTGCCATTTCTTGCTAGTCACCCTCCTTTTGTAGCTTGTTCCATGTTTTGCGGCTGTACAGCACAGTATGAGGTGTGACCTGGTAGTGTTAGGGTGCTGATGTGAGCCTTGCCCAGTTCTCTATTACAGGACTGGTATCTACATTCTCCATACTGTGTGCATTTACACTGCACATATCTTGCTGTTTATACATCTGTCATTGGGTAGCATTACATCTAGGTTCCTATCCCTTGTAGAACCTATGAAGGTGGGTTTGTGTTTTGAGACTTACCTATTCAGGGCATGGTGTGGGTACTGACAGCCTTTGCCGGTATCCATGGGGCATGGCATGATAGGTGCATGCCACCCCTAGCAGGTGGTGCATCATGTCAAGCTCTGCATGTGTTCCCAGCCTGAAAAACATTGGCTCCCCTTTGACTGACTGCATTACTTTAGCCAGTTATTGCACTTGATCATCCCATCGTCATTTTGTGGTTTCATGCTTGGTGAGGGTGGATGTTAGTCAGGATGCTCAGGTGTGCATATAGTACATGGTGTTACATTACTTAACACATAGCATTCATGCTTCAGGTGGTGCTGCAGGGCTGCCTCTGTCGGATGCACATATTACACTTCCCTGTACATGTTTGTGAGCAGGTCATGTCATTTTAGGCATCCATGTTATTATTTGAGTGAGTCAGAGGGGGTATCATTCCCAGGGTTCCTATTGAGCCAGTGTATGTGCTATGCGTTGCCTCTTTGCCAAGGCCAGGGCATACTAGGCACACCTCCTTCTGCCTACTGGGGCAGGCTCAGGTTGTTCCTCCTCCGAATCACGCTCTGCCTGTGATGGCCTTGGCAATGGTGGGTGGCTGTTTGGCCCGGCCCTATGCTGGTCCTGCTGCAGCTGTTTTCGCAAGATCATATTATGTAGCATAGCACATACCATGACAATTTGGGTACATGTAGTTGGTGTGTACTGCAAGGCTCCACCAGATGTGTCCAGACACCGGAACCATGACTTGAGCAGCCCAAACACACGCTCTATTACATTATGTGTTTGTGCATGTGCCTCATTATGGCATTCCTGTTCAGGTGTGTGTGCATTTCTGATGGGTGTCATCAGCCACAGCTCCAGTGCATAACCTGCATCCCCCACTAGGTGTCTGTGTGGGATGTCCCCATTGGCAAATGTCTGGTACAGGTGCGTCAAATGCCAGATGTGGGAATCGTGGTAACTCCCAGGGCAGCCAGCACACACATTCATTATTATGCCCTGGGCATCACACACGACCTGGCAGTTGATGGAGGGGAAGCCCTTGCGGTTAATGTAGGCCCTACCCTGCTCACCGGCTGGTGCTTTGATGCGTATGTGCGTGCAGTCTATTGCACCGAGTACCTCAGGGTATTCCACTATTTGATGGAAGAGACGCATATTGCTGGCCAAAACCTCACGGGCATTGGGGGAATATACATGATCACCGACATGTGCTGACATGGCATCCAGGAAGTGGTGCAGTACCCTGGAGGCTGATGCCTGTGATATCCCCATCATATCGCCAGTTGGTCTCTGGAAGGTACCTGTTGCTAGTATTCTTAGGCCAACACATACCTTGGTTTCCACTGGGATGTGTTCCCCTCTGTTGGTTCTGTGTGTGAGGCGTGGCCTGCACAGCTCAACAATTTGCTGCAGGAGCTCTCTGTCCACTCTATAGCACTCTACTATCTCCAGCTCATGTAAACCGTGGTAGGTGACCCTGGGCCTGTACACTCTTCTCCGTCTCCTCACTGTGGGTTGTCTGGCACCATCTGCATTGTCACCACCCTCAGCAGGTCGCCTATGTCTCATTATGACAGCTATGGCAGCCCCTAACATTTCTGCTCTGAGTGAAGCTTTTTCAGTTTTCACTTCTATTAGCTTACTCCTGTCTTGCAGTGTCTCTTAAGGGAAACATCCTGCACTACTGTTTGCAGAGTTTTAAGTGCTGGGCTGGGCTACTATTCTGCCTGTGTAATTGCCTGCTTCTAATTGTTTTCACCTGCTAGCTTCAGCAGTTATCCCTGCTAGCTTCCTATTAATTCTGTTGCTTCCTTTTTCCTCTCTGTTTCCTCTGGGGGGAGCAACGTGCATACCATCAGAAACACGCTCACAGTGGCTTACACGCACGCACACGTGCTTACACGGTTCAGAATCTACTAAAACGCGCGTACATCCACGCAAACACTGTTACACGTCTGCCAACAGCCTCCATCATACTCAGCCTGCCCTACATGCGTGCACACCCGCGCAAACAGTGTTAAACATCTCCCAACACGCTCCCACATGTGCACGCTGTCCTACTCGCGCTTCATGACGCACACACATGCGCATGCACGCCCAACAAGAAACTTTGGTGTAAGTAACATTGTACACCTTCCATTTCTTGACTTTCCATGACTTATCTAGTGGCACACCTCTTTCCATGATCTGTGCCTGTCATCTGTCATGTTACACTGGCCTCCAATGAACTGCATTTCTTTCTACCATTCCCCCCTGTGATGTCACCTATCTCCTACTCTATTCCTCCCCCTTATGTATCTCTTACACTACTCAGACTGTGCTCATTTGCTATGTGACTGTGAGATTCAGTATCCGTACCCTCATTTACATGAGATTGCCTACCAATGCTTAGTTACATGTCTTAGACTCAGCTTCCCCCCTTAGCAGCCACTACACGGTGGCCATGTTGTTTTTGGTCTGCTGGTCCCTGCATTGTCATTCCATGTATTGCATGAAACCCACATTTGTGGGTTTAATTTTATTATTTTGGCATCGGGTTATATTGCCAATGGCCACATATTTGGCCATTGGCATGCTGCCTGAGTCATATGCAACCTTTTGTTGGAGCTGACATGGCTCTGTTGTAGAATTTGCAGAAATGTACTCAGTTGTCAACTGAGTACATTTCTGCAGCTAAAACGTCTCCTACACAGACTGGTTTCTGAAAACGTCTCCTACACAGACTGGTTTCTGCTTTGTGGATCGCTAATATACCTCATTTGCATACCTTTTGGATGCAAGTGAGGTATTTAGCGTGTCCACGCCCAGTCCGTGTAAGAGACGTTTTAGCTGGTCTCTTACACAGAGCTTAGGGCTGTTCCTGGATCGCAAGGCTTGCATGTAGTGTTGCACGTCTCTTACACTCCGTGCAAGCCTTCATGAATCCTGCCCATAATCTGTCAGTATTACTCAGCAATGCACTGTTATATTTTGAATGTGTCTGTATTGTCAATGCACATTGTCCAAGCATGACCCAGTAAAACTGACAGTGACACAAAACTAGTCACTATTTGCTTGCAATCATCCTGATATGAATTGTTATGAATCCTTGCTTGACAATCTACTGTTTTACAATTGTGAATGTCATTGAAACACCATACTGTGAAACAGGTGCATGTTGCTTACAGTAGCACAATGTACATGAATGACACTAGATATGTTATCAGAGCAGTATGTCATTACATGGGACAATCACATTGATGTTATATCAGCCTATCCAGACACATTACAGTAACACAATGTACATGAATGACAGTATACATATGTTATTATAGCAGTATGTAATTACATGGGGCAAGCACATTGCTGTTATGATGGACTGATCAGACATTCAGTTTTCACAAAACTTAGGATACACACTGGCTATTCTTCAAAACACTGATGTCTTAATACAAATGTGCATCTCCACAACTCTAAACTTAGACTTCTTCTGTAGGCCATGCAATCCATACTGTGTACTCTAAATTGTGTAAGTTGTTATGTAGGTAGTTTGACTATAACAGTGGCAGGGTGTGTGTGTGTGTGTGTGTGTGTGTGTGTGTGTGTGTGTGTGTGTGTGTGTGTGTGTGTGTGTGTGTGTGTAGTGCGTGTGTGTGTGCATGTCTGTGGGTGCATGTGTTTGTGTGTGGTTTTCATGTCAGATAAGTAAAACTGCAACACAGATGTGCTGTGTCCACTTCTGCTCAGGAGAACACTTTAATTTTGGACAAACCCCCCTCTACACTTTAACCTGCTTTTGCCACAAACATCTTATTTGTAACACACTTATGAGGTCAACCTGTCAAAATTGCATTTTCTCCCCTTAGATGTTAGTCACCTTCAGTGGTACCTGTGATTCATGCTCTGTGCTCTAGATTGTGTAACTGAATAGATAGAAGGTTTGTATGATTGCATCTGAAGTGCCACTTATATAAAATTTGATTGACAGAAGTGCTGTATCTATTTCCATTCAGATACAAATTTTATATCATGAGAGAACTCCTCCCTCAACTATTGCCATTTTTATCATGGACATATTCTTTGCAACATACTGATGAGGTCACCCTGTCAAAAGTACACTCTCTCCTTAGAAGTCAGACTCCTCCTGTGGTGCTTGCATTTAATGCCATGTTTCTGGATTGTGTAATTCATTAGTTAGGTGGCTCAAATACAGCACTGCATAAATGCTACGAATGTGTGTATGTGTCATTACTGTCATGTTGAATCTTCTGCATAAGAGCATACATTGTGCAGGCTTCCTCTTATAAGAAATTTTTATACTGTGAGACTGCTCCCCATCAGTCTGTTGCATTTTATCCAAAACACATTTCATGCAACACGATGATATTATCCTTTCAAATGGGGAACCAGACTTCTCCTATGTCACATCCTTTGGACATTGCATTTTCTAGATTGTGTAACTAAATAGAAAGATGGTTCAAAATGAACCATCATTAACTACTGTGACTGTGTATTTTTCTTTAATGATGAGTAGGGATGGTTTCAACTACAGATATGATGTGTAGCTGTACAGTGTTTGCAGGCTGTCCCAACACTTTCATTCCCTTTTAGCAGACACATCACCCTATTAAAGCCATGGTAATGTCATCCATTCAGATGTGCATTGCCATTGTTGTAAAATACTGTTTCATGTTGGTCTTCCAATTACAGCAATGTCCTCTACCTAGTTATCATAGCCAGATAGTCGGTTCAAAACCTGGCATTACTCATTAAACTCAGTTGTGTCAGCATGTCTGTATGACTTTTCATGCAGTTAGTAATGTTGCCAACTGAAAATCTGATGCATACTTGTATAGCGTGAGATTTCTCTTTCAATACTTTCTGTGCATTGTAACACAGACTACTTCTTTATTGAGCACTGCTGATGAATTTGTTGAAATGTGTTTCTTCTACACCTAACAGTCAGCCTTCTTCTGTGATATAAGAAAATGGTACAATGTTCTGTAGCTTGTTGCCTTAGTAAGATGAGTCTGAATCTGTGGAAATCTATGCATTGTGCATGACTCTGCTTCTGCTACCACAGAGATGAGTGCATTATGTGTGTGTTGGGCACAACTAGCATCATGCAGTATTTTGTGACAAGGAGAAAGATCGCATCACTTTTTTAACCAAATTGTAGACAAGTATGACTTGCATCAATAAGATGATATAATGTCTGAAAATACAAAGTATCTCACAGTTTGAGCAATACTTCTCCTGTGGTGCATTCACTCTACACAATATCTTGCAGCATATGTGGTCATACAGGTAGGTGTTCAAATCCTGTAGTGACTGAACAGTATCATTGTCTGTCAGTACAGTGCTATGCATGAATTTTATCTACTACAGTTGTCATGTATACATTTGCAGTTAGGGAGGTGTCACCCATCACTTTTACCTCAAACAAGTTTTTCACAGCACAACAATATGCTGTCATGACTTCACACAGGTTCTGCATCACAGCTGTTTTTAAACTTTGTCTGGGCCCAAATGGTTAATACACATTTTGTTAGTTCATGGAATTACATAGGCAGCTGTTCAGTTCAAGAAAAGGGCATCATCATTATGCCAGTGTTGTGGGATTCTTGTTTATAGGTTGGGACTAGGCTATCAGCCCTAGGTTCTATACAAGCCTAGCCATAACAGTACCCGGCTATTTATTCCCAGGTCTCCTGTCTAGCAGGGTGACTGACATGATCCCAGGGGTGAATTTCCTATCTCCCATCCAGCTGTCAAGGTTCCTTTTAAAGAGGGCCGAAGAGGCGCTCTGCTTGACATGTATGGGCAGTCTATTCCAGAGTATGGGGAGTCTCTGGGACAGGAACCTATCCCTCCAGCATGTTTTGCACATTGTGATGGCCATGTTTAGATCCCTGGAGTGCGTGGGTCTGATGGATTGGGATTTCTTTTAAGTGTATCATGTCCAACAGCTGTGGGTTTGACATGGCCTTGTATGTTAAGCAGAGATCGCCTCTGAGTAGACAATATGCGACAGAGTATAGCTGGAGTTTTTTTTAGATGGTCAGCATAGATCATCTGCTTTAGGCCTGTGATTCTTTTAGTGAGGTATTTATCCGGCCTTTCCAACTGTTGCAGATGTTTTGTGAAGTACATACCAAATGGGGTGTTGTACTCTATAATGGGTCTAATGAGGGATGAGTACAGTGGGATAATGACCTCCTTTTTCCTGGATGAAAAGCCCTTAGTAATGAGATGTGCCACATAGAAGGATTTCCTGAATGTTGTGGAGATGTGTTTATTGAAGGTGAGACCACTGTCCACCTGTGTCCCTAAGTCCCTTATCACACTTTCAGTGTTTAGTGTACTGCCACTTATGTGGTAATTCATGGGTACATGTTTTTTCCCCAAAGGGAATAACTATACATTTCTTGGCATTGAGCTTGAGCCCATGGCTCTTGCACCAAGCATCTGTCTCTGTAAGGCCCTTAGGTTATCCACATAATTTGGGGATTCAATAATGGCCCACAGTTTGAAGTCATCTATGAATGTTGTTAGCCACAGTACCTTGGTGTTGGCCTGTACTTCGAAGAAGTAGATGCCCAACAAGAGCGGTCCCAGGACTGAACCCTGAGGTGCTCCACTTGTCACTTCTCTGGAGCTGGATTTGGAGTCAGCTACTTTTACAGTGTGGGTTCTGTCAGTAAACCAGTTTGTGGCCCATCGAGTGACATAGGGATTAATGCCCGGCTTAGTAAGTTTATCTATGATTCCAGAGTGGGGAATGATGTTGAAGGCCTTGGCAAGGTCCAGGTAGGCTTTGTGGACTGTCTTACTCTCATCCATTACTCTGGAGACTGATTCAAAGAAGTCAATCAAATTGAGGAGACAAGATCGGCCCTTTACGAAACCAAACTGGGTAGGGTCCAGTGTTTGAAGGTTGCCAATGTCTTTGTTTGTAAGTTCCATGAAAATGCGCTCCATGGCTTTGCAGATCAGGCTCATTAGGCTGATGGGATAATAATTCCCAGGGTCCAAGGTGGACCCCCCTTGTGGAGTGGGATAACTGTAGCTGTGCGCCACTCACTGGGCATGAAGCCTGAGGTGAGGCTATGATTAAACATGACACTTAGATGAGGTGCCAATTCATTTTGTAGTTAATGTAGTACACACCCCGGGATGTTGTCTGGTCCCATAGATGCTATATTCTTAGCTTTGGAGGGTGCACTTTTTACCTGTGTGGCCATGATTGCCAGCATTTGGCAATCTTTTGGTATTGAGATGGGCCCTTTAGGGGGTGAGAGGGAGATGAAATTGGCAATATCCTTGGGATCAGTATATTTAGTGCCATTCTGTTGTAGCTCAGAGCATATCTGAGTATTGCCATTTAGATTCTAGACATAACTATAGAATGCCTTGTGGATGTCCTTAGAATCTTTTGCAATTTTATTTTCATAACTAGCTTTGTAGGATTTCATGAGGGATCTCAGCTTCTTACTGAGGCTGGTAAGGGAGTTTTTTTGTATCCTGGGATTTTCCTTTTTTCTGTATCAGTTTCTTCCTTCTGTTGTACAACTTGTTTATGGCAGGGGACCACCAGATTGGCTTCCTTTTTTGGAGGAGAGCATCTTGGTTCTATTTGGAATGGCACGATTTATGCACGAGTGGATATGCTCGTACATTACCTTAGTGTAGGATTTGGCAGTTGACCTTTCAGTTCCCGTCTGCATGGGTGTCGTGAAGTTGATCACTTCTGACTTGAGTAGCATGAAGTTGGCTTTGGAGAAGTTTTTTATGGAGGTTTCCCTACTGGGAGGTGGGGGTGGGATGTGGACATCAAGGGTGACTAGCTCATGGTCACAGCTGACCAATGAGGGGGTGACCGCTGGTGTAGAGCATCAATCTCCCATGTTGGTAATGACCAGGTCAAAGATATTTGAGCTCCTGGTGGGACTATGGATTAGTTGATCCAGGATGTTGGAATTTATGATTTCCTAGAACCATTGGGCAAAGGTGATGGTACCCACGTAGTTTTCCCAATTAATGGCACGGTAGTTGAAATCACCCAGTATTAGGGTGTTTGGTTGTATCTTAATATTTTCCAGTATGTTTAGAAAGGTGTAGTGAGAATTTTGGGGCATGGTGAGACATCTGCAAGCTACAGTTTGGATTGCAGTCTTACCTAGTCTTAGTTGCACCTGTAATATTTCAGATGCATTGTGTTGGTCAACTAGCCTGGAGGTGTGAATATCCTTGGTGAATATGGACACTCCACCACCTTTAGTATTTCGGTCCTGGTTTGGTGGCCGAAAAGTGTGGTAAGAGTTGTAGTCTGGTATTGCAGAGGTTCACTCTGGAGCCTTGAACCAGGTCTCGTTTACTGCACAGATATTGATGTTCTCCATTTTTAGGAGTGTCTCAAGAGAGTGCATTTTGAGGTTTAGACTTCTAGCATTGAGTAGCATAACCTTCAGATGTTGCATGCTTTTATCTGTTACAGTGGTAGTTTTGTCATTTGAGCATTGCCTAAAAAAGGCACTATGTGGGTGGCAAGAGCCTTAGCCAGTAACCTGAATCCCAGGGGCGACAGGTGCAGACCATCTCTGGCAAAGTATCATGGTTTGTCGATCATATCGTCCTTGCAGACAGATACTGGATCCCCTTTGAATGATACCAG
Source organism: Protopterus annectens (assembly GCF_019279795.1). Classification (NCBI taxonomy): domain Eukaryota; kingdom Metazoa; phylum Chordata; order Ceratodontiformes; family Protopteridae; genus Protopterus; species Protopterus annectens. Next base: position 1,568,676,522 of record NC_056725.1, read on the forward strand.
AAACTTGGCCAATTGTTGAAGTCAATCATTTTGTCTTTATACTGTGGTAACATTCTGGGCGAAGGCAGGATGCTACTCAGGGCTAGGGTCATACCTGCCTCGGCCACATGATCCCAGAGCTCTTCCATGTCATTTTCATCTAGTCCAGGGAGGTACGTCTGAAGTCATTCACACACTCATTGTGGCAAGAGCATTCCTGTGGCAAATGCAGTTAATACAGCCTTGTATAACATCTAGATGAATCTAGACTGTGGTTTGAATCTGGGACTTAATGTGGACAGAGATTAGGGACTTGATCAAGCAGCATTTATATTGCACTGTTCACAGTTGTGTCCACATTAACATAGCTACCTCCCTTTCATCCCGAGACAATTCTGTATTGGGCAAATTATCCTCAAAAGCCTTTTCTTATTTCACATCTTAATTTGTGTTATTTGGGACAACCTCCATTACTATCTCCTGTAGCAGGCACAGTTAATAAACAGCTATGAAGAGTGTTTAGCATATTTGGCAAGGGGTTGAATCCATCAACATATGTCTGTCTGTCAGACAAGTGACAGACAGTAGTGGATTAGGCAAGGAATATAGATACAGCAAAGTAAAAAGTCAGCATTATTATGTCTCACAATCCATGTTAAAGGAGCTATACCCATTAAAATAGGATAGTGATGTAAAACCTTCAAATGTGTTCTTCATGAAACAATTGGTATTCCTATTTCTGTGGTGTCAGTGGTTGATAGACCACTCTTTGATATTTGTCCCAGCATGCGTTCACATCTAGCAAGATGCAAAAGTTGAATATGTTAGTGACTGCTCACAGCCATTACTTATTTTCAAAATAATAATTATCTGCATTGCATGTCTTCATAAAAGAATTTATGTGTTACTGTAAGCCATTTTGATCCTACTATAGAACTTTAGGTAACATGAGGGCTTATATAACATTTCTTAATGTATGGCATGCTGCAAGATCATCAGAAAGTATGAGTGGGTCTGCGTTATGAGACCATCTTGTGTGTTTGTGTTGTTTACTTTGTTATGGCAGTGTTTGCTGTAATTTCTTGTGAACATGCCCTGCATAATGATGTAATAAATAAGTGCCATTTAGCAAAGATACCTAATGACTGCCATCATGAGATATGTAGTGTAACTTATCATTCTTTGATTGAATTGATCTCTTGGATGCTGGATTTGCCAATGTCTGCACAAAGGAGTTAGTATCTTACAGGTGGAGGGAACTACTTTTGTCTCAGGCCAGTGTACCTTTACTGTATGTGCAATTACATCTATTACTAATGCATGCTGATGTTTCACTTGGGTGTGGTGTATGTTAATGTAGTGTCATAAGGTTATTACTATTGTTTTAACAAGGCCCACTTCAGGACCAAATATACTTTTCAATATACTGCATTCACATATGTACTGTAAATAACTACATCATATCACAGATTAATAAGAAAAATGCATCAGAGTCACAAATAATAATTGCCTGACATTTGCTACATTTGCCTATTAACTGATATATCACTGGCATAATGCTGACATGCACTTTTGTTTTACCCTCATCTTGTGAGGGCTATCTATCCATTTTTGACATACAGAAAACAACCACCTATGTCAATTGATATACCTCATGACATTCAGAAACACAAACCTTTTGTCAATGAACTGACTACACTTCATTTATACCTTGAGTTATGTACATGTTCACATAAGCCACCTCAGCATGACTCATTTTGCATGCATGCACGTCACATAAGCTATAATTATTGAAATGGTAATACATATGTCAGATCACTATTCTGTGTATATCCTGCTCAGTGTGACACATATGTCTTATGTGTCAGGTCCTTCTGTATTTTGTTACATACATTGCCAGCATGCATGTAAAGTCACTAATTTTCTTATATTCACAACATGCAAGTTGCTTAACAAAGTATTTTTTTCAACACTTAATTCATAGATTAGTACTAAGCTAACTGCCCTTGTGAGCCATTTTAAGCTTAGCCAATTATCCCTTGTGAGACTCAAACCCTGCACCTTGTGTTTGTAAAGTAAACACCTCAACCATTAGGCCACGCTCCCATTACCTATACATTAACACCCTGCTAGAGAACATTCGTTCTTCAATCAGGGTTTAATATAAGTTTTTCCCATTCTCTTAAGAATTGAGTGTCCACTCATAATAGCATTATTGCTATGATTGCACAGATGACCATGATTCTCCTCACTATGTTCACATTGTCACAGGTATGTACAATGCCCTAAAACCATCACTAATTTTTCATTAATACAAATATGGAAATGGCAGCCTTACAATTCTTAAGAGAATGGGAAAAACTTATATTAAACCCTGATTGAAGAACGAATGTTCTCTAGCAGGGTGTTAATGTATAGGTAATGTCCACTGAAAAATTAGTCCATTTCTTCCCAGCTAACAGCTGCCATTGTTTTACGCTTGCTAAGCAGTGCTTTTGCTGTTAGCAAGTGCAAAATTAAAATAGAGAAAATTAAAAAAATTGAAAAGTGTGTGTGTGTTTGTGTGTGTGCATGTTTAATCTCTATGTGAGTGTATGTGTGCATAAAAGTGAGAGTGAGATCAATCGTCATCATTTTATGCTCGTTAAGTAGCACTTTTGCTGTTCAGCAAGCGTAAAATTAAAAGAAACATTAAAAAAAGAAAAGTGTGTGTGTGTGTGTGTGTGTGTGTGTGTGTATGTGTGTGTGTGTGCGTATTTCTGTTTATGTTTCTGTCTGAGTGTGCCTGTATGCATGCTTGCATTCATAAAAGTGGAAGTGTGTGCGTGAGAGATAGAAATCGATCGAGCAGTGGCAGCAGCATCAGTTAAAATTAAGAGATATGCATACCTTGTAACCTCTTAGCTTACAAAATCTGGATAAAGCCTAAAAATCTTCATCTTCTTTCGGCTTTTCCCAGTTAGGGGTCACCACAGTGGATCACCTGTCCACTCATGATTGGCAGTGGAGTTTTACAGTGTCAAGTTGCCAGCCCAGCACTCAACCTTCCACAGAAGGCACACACACACTCATACCTAGGGCCAATTGAGAGTGTCCAATCCACCTACTGCATGTCTTTCAGATGTGGGAGGAAACTGAAGCACCCAGAGGAAACCCACACAACCACAGGGAGGACATGCAGACTCAGCACAGAAGGCACCCTAGCCAAGGATTGAACCAGAAAACCTCTTGCTGTGAGGCAACAATGCTAATCACTGCACCACCATGGCCACCATTGGATAAAGCCTAAAATAAAGGGGGCAAAGGCTCTAAAATAGGAGTAGATTTTAAACATTGCTGGTATAAAATTAAAAAGTTGCTAGAATAAAAGGGCTTATTTTAACATTCATTTTCTGTAGGAAATAAAGTCTGAAACTCCAATGCATGTCATCATTTAGTGACTTTGAGCCTTAATAATTTGCCAGCAGACCACAACGTTATAAGCAACAGACCAAAAAAAAATGAAGTAAAAATCTGGACATTCTTTGAAAATTGTACATTTTGGATGTAAAATACTTCCTCAAGCACTATTTACATATACTACAGCAAGTTTGGCACCTGTGGCTGAGGAACTTTATTACATCACAAATATAAAAAAAAATATATAGTAATAAAAAATAATAAATTAGTTAAAAGCAAAGAAAAAAACTATTTTACAACCAGACCATTCTCTAAGAGCAATAATGCTCTCCAGGATCTGTGTTATTATGTAAATAACATTCTTCCAGGGGTGTAGTACATAGTGATACATACCCTTTTGGACATTATTGCTTGTTCGACCTATATGTGTGTTCTAATATCCATTGTGTGGATCCAGTTTATTACCTTTGATCTCTCCCAAAGTATACATTCCAATGGTACTTCAATATACCTGCCACACAAGTTTAGACAGGCATTCTCAGTACAATCATGTGAGTAACAGGAATATTACTGAACATGCCAATGAGCATGTGCTCAGGCAACAATAAATTTATTTATTTTGATTGTGATTATATTACTGTTTAACATTTATATTAATATAAACATATACTTGGCTCATACATGTTAAAAGGTAAAGTACCCCACTTCTGTGGTTGCAGGTGACAAAAATAGGTTCATAGGTTTATAAGCGTGTACCATACTAACCGGCGCTATGGCCTTTTTAAGCTTAGTCATGCATCCCAAATCTCTGACAAGTTCGGATACCCTTGGTAAGTGTAAGCAGGGCATTGGGAGATGAAGCATTTACAAGCAGGGAGATGAATCATGGCAAAGGCATATCCCTTTCTGGTATCTGTGACACAATGACGGTAACATTCATTTATTCATATTTACAAATGATGATGTGGAGAATAGAGCAGTACTGCTGGTTATCACAAATAGTTTCCTGTATACACATATGATATGCAATAACTGCAGTACATGCAAATATCCCCTAATGTCCTCTCAACTCAGCATTTTATTAACATTTATATCACATTTACTCTCCTTTGTTACACTGTTGTTTTGAGTCCCTCTCTCATCCTTTGTCACTATGTCTGTTTTTCTTATTTATGTACATAGGTCAATAATGTGAACAGAATTTTTTTAAAAGAAATCATTATAAAGTTATTTATGTTACATATGCTCTTTGTGAACTAATCACATTTTAATCATCTGAGTACATTTTCCATGTTTTGCCTTTCCTGCTTCTTATTTTCTAACTAATCCTATTATATGAGTACAGTTTCCATGCTCAACTTCACCTGCATCATAATTTGTTTCTGTAAACTTGCCATTGTTTTGTATTCACTCTCTACATGTGTTCGCTTATTAGATCTGTCTACAGGCAATACATTTTGTGAACCTTGTGTGCTTAAGCTTCACATTGTGTGCTCGAGCTTCTGTGCTCCTTTTAATGGTCTCTAACACTTCTGCCAGCCACAGAAAGGTGCTGATAAATGTGGAAGTTTGCTTAGCAGCATGCATATTCATTGCAGTAACATGCTTAAATTGTGTAGGTTTAGTGCAAAGTTTGCATGCATGTTAATGAATAACAGGGTCCTTGTTTTGAAAACTCAATATTTTGGAATTAGTTTTTATGCCATTCTTTTTACTAGTATTTTATTAATTTATATGGTAGGACACTGATCACAATGCCAATGGACACATTTCAAACTCAGCCTAGAATCACATAATAGATAAAACTGGCATTTTCAAATGGATGTATGGTTTGTAATAAATAGGTAAACATGATTTATAAGCAAGTGCAATTAGCACCAAAATTAAAAAATACAACTCCAAGTAAAATAACAACAATCAGCATTTAAACTCTAAGACAAGTTACATAACGGAATGGAAATGAAGGATTTGTAGTAACAGCTCCCTGTATACACTATGCATGATAAGGTGTGTACAGTGGAGGAATGTAGAAGAGAGAAAAAATTTAATGAAACGCGAAAGGAAAGTAGGAGACATGAAGAAAAGGAGCTGGTGAGGAAAATTCATTGGTAGGGTTGCAGTATGTTACGTGAAGCAAATGAGAAGCTACAGGGTAGAAACAGATTTAGGTTATGCTACCTGCTGTTTACCACTTACATAAGACATTACAGGTCAAGTATCGTTGATGCTGGTTGTAGAAGGCTTGATAGGATAGGATAGAGACTTGTGCTGTGATACTGTGAGCACCATGAACTCTCTTCATAAGGGTAAGTAAGCAGGGCAAAGAAGCAAATCGATACAAGGTAACAAGTTTAGATAAAGTACAAACATTTATATCTACATAATGTTTTATCCTTTTCTTTTGTCTTGCTGTTTCCATGAATTTGATTAGTGACTGCAGCTGAACTATCTTGTCTTTTTGCCTTAAATAATGAGCTGTTCTTATGGAAATTTTGATATTATGGTGCAGGAAGTGCATTTTTAGTTAATCATCTGGTTGTAAAAGGGGTATGGGTATGGATTTAAGGGTTTCTAGGTGACACAGAATAGGAGTAAGCTATACCTGTGTTTTAACTTGAAGCTATTTGCCTTATGAAGGATCTTGTAGCGATGTTCTCTTTTGGTGTCCTAGGTGTGTGTCTTCAGATATTGGTAGCTGTGGTTTGAAGTGAGGTCAGATTTTTCTTGAAAAAATCAGCTATGATTGAGAGACAATATTATAGGTGTGCCATCAGGTTTTCTTTGGCAATGGCTACCAAGAGAGAGGATGGTGGAGATATTTATCGAAAATAAAGACAGGGAGTTGATTTTTGATTTGGTGGTAAATATATGATGTTGAAAGTTTATGTTTTAGTCATGCCTAACACTAAAGTATTAGAAGTGGTTATTTCTAAAGGAATCTGGTTGCTAAGCTGAATTGCCAATTCAGTGGGGACTGTGGAAAGTTTATATTTCATATAGAAGAGCATAGATATTTTTTATTCTTCGTACAGTCTGAAACTTTATTTTTTTGAGTAACCAATCAGAGAGGAGAGCATGGTCTTCTTTATGTTCTGGTTTGATGGCAGAAAGGAAAGGTTTGTTTCTGTAGACGATCCTGTCATCTTCTTACAGAATAATACTGAAAAATGGAGGCAATTGCTAGATGAACAATGAATACAGAAAAAAAGATTGAGGGGATAAGATGAATCCATAGAGTACTCTTTTGATTAGGAGGTGAGGAGGGAGAAGAGGATGCATTCTGGAGTTTAAAGTATCTCCTTTCTAGGAAGGCTCTGCACCATGGGAGAGAGTCATTGAGTTGTAATGGAAGCTGATGGTCCCCCAATTCAAAAGCTTTTGTCAGATCAGTGAAAATAGAGCCTGTCTTTTTACCATGCTAATGAGGATATAGGGTATGCAGAATCATTGCTATGGTGGGGCAAAGGAGAAACAATAACCAGATCCTTTTTAAACTTTTTTAAATTTTATGCTGCTCACATATCTCAAATATTATTCGTATAATGACTAAAATCTTTTAACCATTTGTAGTTGTGATTTCATTTGCTTGTCTGATGCGCTATATAGTTTTAAATTGTCCAGAAAAAGAAGAATATATATCATTGGCCAAGGTTAGTTTCTGGACATTAAGATATAACCATAGCTTGGTGTATTAAGTAGGCTGCTTAATAGATTAAAAGCAAGGTAAGCTGTAACAATGAATCAACCTTGGACATTCCACTGTGTATTTTTATATTTATTCTGACCATTGTGTGGTTTGACAATGATTCTTAGTGAATTCTATGCAACATATTGATGTAGGGTATACCTTACACACAGACATATATATATATATATATATATATATATATATATATATATATATATATATATATATATATATATATATATATATATATATATATATATATATATATATATATATATATATATATATATATATATATATATATATATATATATATATATATATTTAAATAAATATAAACATTCCATTGTACATGAATGTGGTATGCTGTCAAATGTTTTTTTTTTTTTTTGTAATTTATCTATGCCATTCGTTTCTTCTGCCCCTTTTTACAGCTCTTTGTAATGGCTTTGTTTAATAATAGATGATTTCTTGTCCCATGTAATTTTCTTATATTACTTTCTTTTTCTGTTCACACAACTGAATTTTTTTCTATGTGAATATAAACTCTGTCTGCATCAATTCCTGTTAGCAATTTATACATTAGCAGAAGACAAGTTATTAGTCTATATTTCTTAGGATGGCCTGCGGGTATGTTTTTTTTTCTGTTGTTAACCAGATTGGTGTCCATTATGTATTGGTATATAAATAATTTTAATCAGAACTAGATCACGGTGCCAATATGTTATATTGCTTCTGGACCTACAATTTTCCATTTAGGAACTAAATTGTCTTAATTTTTCTTATATTTATCAGGACACTCATTCATTCCATTTCATATGCTCTATATTCGAGCTTCTTAGTACTTCATTTAATTCCTGTATCCATTTTTGTTATGTTCAGTATGGTTTTCATAAATATTTCTCTTAAATTCTTTTTGAGGTGGTATTACTACTGCATTTGTTTTCTTTCACATTCTTCTGTAAAACCTTTTTGGATCATTGATGACTTGCATTTTCAATAAAATAAAGGCCTTCCTTTATATTATTAGATATTGTCTATGTGTTTCTACTTGTGGTGTTATGTTTAGTTTATTAGTGGAGCTGGTGTAATACAAGCCCTGATCTGTTTTGTTGCTGTGTGTTGCTTTTACCACATCTATTTTTTGCAAAAAAATTTGATAAGCTTCTAATAGTGATATTTCTTAGCTTAGTTTCTTCATAGTTTTCTCTGTTCAGTGCTACATAGTGGAAGTCTACTTATCCACTTCATAGGTACATAGGTAAGTACTAGGCAATCAGTTTCCAAACCATTACAAACCTAGACAGCAACCTGTATTCAAAATTTCATAGAACCTCAAGTTGGCAAATACAAGATAGATGAAGGGAGAATCTGAGGCCTTCTACCCAATTATCTAGGTTTAATGTGAAAGTGGCAAGGATGATACTCTGCTTGGCATGTACATGAAGTTTACTCCTGAGGCATGGGATACATTGGGGTATGAGTTATCATACCAACATGTCACATTTATCTGATGATGAAGGCTTAGTTCCTTTAATCATGTATTTAAGGGACCATTTGTTCTTTGAAGGAAGAAAAAGTCAAAGACAATTGAATTTTTCATGGTTTAAAAATGAAATTCTACATGCAAATGTCCATGGAGGAGCCTACAGAGAGGGCAGCCAGTGTGCCCTGATTGTTAAGATTTTTGAGGCCACTAATCTTTTTAGTTAGGAACCTTTAAAGTCTGTCAAGGTGACTGATATGTTTAGACAAATACATGCCAAAGAAGATATTATATTCAATAGGTTTCATGAGATATGAGTAAAGGGGAATTAAGATGATTTTGGAGCTTTATGAGATTTCTTTGGAGATAGTGGTGAGACAGAGAGAAGGTTTTCCTAATCACTGCAGGGACATGATGGCCAAATGATAAAGAATCTTCAACAAGAGTGCCTAGATCCCTTATGATATTATCTGTTTGGAGGGATCTGTCACATATTTAGTAAGGTAATATGTTGTTTTACCAAAATTAACCTTACTACAAAGTCTCTCTGCAATAAAGCACCACTACAAGCCTGGCAAACTCTGTGTTGCATGATAGGTGTGCCATCTAGTCAGGAGGTTGCTCATACACTGAAGAGTACAGGCTCCTCCTGTAGGAAACAACAGGGGAGCATGCAAAGCTGCAGTGTGTGGCAGGAGTTAGGCTACACTGCCCAGTAGCAGTATGATGCAACACCAGTGCACTATAGGTCCTCACCAGTACCAGAAGTGGGTCAGTTAAACCCAGTAAAGGTTAACCAAGGTCTGGTAGTCCCAGTGAATGAGGAAATTAGATGGTAGCCACTGATGGTCAGGTTCAGGAAGAAAAGAAAAATCAACTACTGCTTATGTTCTCACATTTGTTTAGAGACCTCTGTCATGCCACCAGTTGTTAATATTGTCTAACGTGTGTTGAAACAATTGTGAGTCAGTGGAAGAAGGGATAACAACTCTCAATTTAAAATTATACACAACTAAAACAAAATAAAATAAAATAAAGAAACAACCAAAAGACCAGTAACCCAGTAGAATCCAAAAGTATTTTATTCACTGTCTTCACTCTCTGACGTCTCAGCTGGAATGCCTTCAAATGAGAAAACACACCCCAAAAAAACCCTCCATATAAATAACACAATCAATTATTCAATAAAAATTCAATTAAAGAAAAACACAAGCATAATTAAAGGAGAACTCTCCAATTTAGTTCAGAATTCATGAGCATATATGAGTTATAGAAAACTTTAAAGAAACTAGTTCTGTGGCAGTTCATCTTCATCAGGCACATCAGGGTTCATCTGTGGGTTTACAAGGCACCATTTTAGAAAAAGTGAATGGTAATAATTGTGAATTTATTGACACCTATTTTAAGGATAAACATTTATATAAAGAAGCCATCTATATTCTTAAATTTGATATTCTTATACCTAATGGTATGAATTCTAAACTTAATTGGAGAGTTCTCCTTTAATTATGCTTGTGTTCTTCTTTAATTGCATTTTTATTGAATAATTGATTATGCTATTTATATGGAGTGTTGTTTTGGGTGTGTTTTCTCCTTTGAAGGCATTCCAGCCGAGATGTCAAGAAGTGAAGAGAGTGAATAAAATACTTCTGGATTCTACTGGGTTACTGGTCTTTTGGTTGTTTCTTTATTTTATTTTATTTTGTTTTAGTTGTGTATTATTTTGGCATGCCCAGTGACCCTAATGTGGATATTCCAAGGGTTTTTCATGGAAACCAACCGGATTCGCAGCAACATCCTATGAACAGTTATTTGAGGCAAGTGAATGCCCGTGTTCAAACTTCAGAGGCAGTGGTAGGCCTGAAGAGCTATCTAGTATGTGGCACATGTGGGAATCTGTTCGCAACCGTCTTCCAAATCCCTTCTCTAATGTGGGCAGAAGATTTGATGCATCTTTGAATCCTGAAACTAAGGTAGTGTGTGATTCCTTAGAGAAATTGCTCTTTAAGGAAACTTCTGTGCTCCTTAACTTACATAGTTTGAATAAATATGTGGATCTTGATATCACCCCCCCGTGGCTTAAGGACATATAAGGATCCTGCAACCCCTTTTGATATGAATTATGAAATAGATGTTGCTTTTCATAAAAGGTGGGTGTGTGCAGCACACAAGTGCACCTTAGAATGGGTTGCTGTATTGATTGAATGCGATAGGGTGAAACAACAAAAACTGCAAACAGAAGTTAGCTCCACATGTAATGATCTGGTTTCTAAAATGAACCCACGATTATGATAATGGTACGCCCTTCCTGTCCAGGACTCACCGGAAGAAAGTTTTATGGTGAGTTTCATTTAAGCAGGGGAATAATGATGGAGAACAGTCTTTGTTTTCCTCTGCACATGCTTCCACTAGTTTTATTTCCTCTGCAGATGAGGAGATACATGCTGTGAATAAAAATGACTTTCCGCCTCTTCCTGAATCCCAGAATGGGGCTCAGCATCAACAGAACTTTCGGAACAGCACAAGTACTTGATATGGGGGACCACAGAGCAAGAAACACCAGAGAGAGGGACAATATAATGGACATTGGCAACAACAACCCCAGCAGTTCCCACAACAGAAAAGGGGTAAATGGTAACTGTCATTCATATATTGTTAATATTTCTGGTTATGTTATTGATGACTGTGAAAAGGCCATTTTAGAATGTGGACTTAAATTCATTCCTACTGTTATGCCACATGTTCATGAGTTAAAATGTGACATTTTTAGATTTATTAGGAAACTCCAGCTTAAAGTATTGTTTAGTGGTAAGATGGCTTCTTTAGATTATGATTCAGATTATACTGATTCTGATTCAGATATGGATAGCTTTTATTCTTGTGTATCAGATGAAACACCTAATGCTTATTATATATTTGATACTAGCATGATTTCTGCAAAAAGCAAGTTTGTTCCTATTTTTAACAATGAGAAGGTGTTACAATTGTACAAGATGTTAAATTTTTCAGTGGAGCAGGAAATGTATGAGTTTCTGGGGAATGTTAATAACATCATATATAATTTAACAAAAGCTGAATGGTCTGCTCTGGTAGCTCTCAGCAATAACAAGAATCTTATTTTTAAGCCCTCTGATAAGGGCAACAAACTTGTCATTATGGATGTAACCCAGTATTTGGATATGTGCTACAGACACCTAAACGATGACAATGTTTATTTGAAGGTCCCTTTTTCTGTGTACATGTCAGCTATTAGTGAGTATTTGGACCTGATTGGAAAGGGTGTAAGACTGGGGTATATTTCCTTTGATGATGCTAAAAAGAAATTTGGTGTGGATGGTGCTGGCATTGCATGCTTTTATTGTATGCCCAAAATACACAAAAGTCTGCTGAACCCACCTGGATGTCACATAGTATCGGGGACTAAATACTTTGCTCATAATATTGGATGTTTGTTACACCAGCTGTTACTACCTAAGGTGATGTTGCTACCTGCATATATTAAAGATGTCTTTGATTTTTTGAAGAAAATTAATAATATGGAAATTAATAGGAACATGTACTTTGTCACTATGGATGTGCAAACTTTATATACAAATATTGCTCATACTTCTGGTATTGAAACTGTTAAGTATTTTATGGGTGAATCCCCTGCCACAGAGTATATTTTGGAATTGTTAACTTTCTGCTTAGAAAAATTAATTTTTTGAATTTAATGGGGAAATTTATCAACAGAAACAAGGCACGTCTATGGGGGCAGCATTTGCCCCTGCATATGCCAACCTGATTATGTCGTTATTTGAACTGGAGTATATATACAGATCATAATTTTATATACAGCATTTTAAATTCTATGCTATGTTTATTGATGACCTGATTTTTCTGTGTGATGAGGGAGAAGAGAATGAGGATGAATTTATTGAGCATACACAATCCGATAGATTAAATCTGTCTTTTGATGGCATACATAGGGGCAAAAAAGTGTCCTTTCTGGATGCCGAATTTAATATTTCTCTGCCTAGAGGGTTGCATACTAAAGTACATAGAAAATTTAATGGAATTAACCTATATCTAAAAGCTTCCAGTTGTCACCCCTCACATACTATTGAAGCCCTCCCCTATGTGGAAATGTTGCAGGTTAGTAGGTTATGTAATGACCCTTTCGAACTTCAGGAGGAGATGCTGAGAACAAGCCTAATGTTTGAATATAGGGGCTGTAGTAGCTTGATTATTGACAGAGCAATTACCAAAATAAAAAAGAGGGAGAGAGACAATTACCCCAGGTGCAAAAAAGTTGGTAATACATATGATGGAAGTCAGACTGAGATTTATTTTGTATCTACTTATAGTTGCTTTAGTGACATTCTAACAGGTTTGGTGAAATACTATTGGCAGTACATGCAATGTAGTGGAGATTCTCAGTTATGGTTAACTGAAAAACTTAAATACTCATTTAGGGTTGGGAAAAGTTTAAAAAACTTTCTAGTGAAAGGTAAATTTATTATACCTAATGTTAATGTATATAATTTGAGATTTAACTTTGGCACCTATGTATGTAATAGATGTAAGGCTTGTGAACATATTGTGAATAGTTTTGGGAATATTGGTGGACTTAGATTTGCAGTGAAAAGCTTTTTTCAAATGTGATACCACTGGTTTAATCTATGCCCTTAAATGTCCATGTAACAAATTTTATATTGGTCAGTCTCAGAGAATGTTCAAAGTAAGACTTGTTGAGCATATAACTTTAAAGAAACTAGTTCGGTGGCAGTTCATTTTCATCAAGCACATTAGGGTTCATCTGCGGGCTTACAAGGCAAAATTGACTGACACTTATTTTAAGGATAAAGTTTTATATAAAGAAGCCATCTATATTCTTAAATTTGAGTGAAGAGAGTGAATAAAATACTTTTGGATTCTACTGGGTTACTGGTCTTTTGGTTGTTTCTTTATCTCAATTTAAAATTGTCTGTTAATTTAGATAACCATAGGCCATGAATGTTGGCCTAAATGCCTTATAAGCAGATGCTAAATAGGAAACAGGTCAGTTCTGAGCCCTGTCATATCCCACTGGTAACCTTATTGCTTTCAGAAGTGGCCCCTGCAATTTTAACCACACAGGTTCTGTCAGACAACAAGTTAGCTATCCATCTCACAAGATAATAATTTATATTTAAATATGCAAGTGTGTCAATAATGCTTGCATGGGGCATAGTGTCAAAACACTTGTCTAGATATGATGTATTCAGTGTGTAACCATTTAGTGCTGCTTCTATGACTTTTTCAAAGAAATGAACATGGATTAGATTAAAGAGGTAGGGCCTGCTTTTGTCAAAGCCAAATTGCTGAAGGATCCAGTGTTACAATATCCAAATTAATGAGACTAGTGAAACTGATGCATATATAGTTTCCAGGATCTGTAGTTGGTTCACCCTTGTATAACTGCATTAAAAGGGGTGTTTTGCAGCCTGCAGGAATGAAACCAGTGGGGTGGCTTAAGTTAATGAGGAAAGCAGTGGGTCAAATAGGTGATAATTGGCATTGATAATCAGGCAACCTGGTATGTTGTATGGGCCTATGGAACTTTGTGCTTCATAAGTGGTGTGCCTCTTTGTCAGGAGGTTGCACATGCACAGAAACATGTACACATTGCTTGATGGCAACAATAGCAGAGCCTGCAAGACTGTCATGGGGGACAGAAGTTAAGGTTCACTCCTTTTTTAGCTTTTGAGAGTGCTGACAGGACTTGTTTCATAGAAGGTAAATGGGGGTTGTTCTGACTGTGGAGTCTGTTGTATAGTTGTTAACTGTGGGTGGTGTAAAATGTGCAGTAAATTTGTTGTCTAGGATATTAGATATTTCTTTAGGTGAGAGTGGGTCTTATTAAATTTAAATAATAGTAGTTAGACTAGTAGTAGCAGCAGTAGTAGTAGTAGTAGTAGTAGTAGTAATAGTACTTGTTCTACTTCAACCAGTACTGCTACAAACAGTTGTAGTACTACTAATAACATAGGTTCATAGGTTCATAGGTTCATAGGTTGATACTAGGCTATCTGCACTAGGGCATTTATAAGCCCAGCCAGAGTGTGTTTGGCTTTCGCCACCCTTTTAGATTAGTTGACTGTGCTTCTGTATAGTAGGTCACAGAATATAGCCCTTTTAAGGTTAGTTCACTGTGCCTCTGTCTAGTAGGGACACAGAAGAGATCCCAGAGGTAAACCTATGATCTCCCATCCACTCGTCAAGATTTCTCTTGAAGAGGGTCATTGAGGGGCTCTGCCTAACATGGATTGGGATTTTGACCAGAGTAAGGGGAGCCTCTGGGATATGAATCTGTCCCTCCAGCATGTCGTATTTATTTCTGTGCTAAGGTTTAAGTCCCTGGAGCATGTAGCTCTAAGGGATTTGGATTTCCTGAGGTGGAGCGTGTCCATTAATTCTGGTTTGGACATGGCTTTATATGTCAGGCACAGATCGCCTCTGAGTAGGCGGTAAGCAACTGAGTACAGCTGGAGTTGCTTTAGCCTAACTGCGTAGGGCATATGTTTGAGTCCATTGATCCTCCTGGTGAGGTACTTTTGGGGTCTTTCCAGTTGCTGCAGGTGTCAGTTAAGGTACATCCCAAATGGGGTATTGTATTCAGTTATGGGCCTGATGAGTGATGAGTAGAGGGGTACAATGACCTCTCTTGATCTAGTTGTGAACCCTTTCATGATAAGGTGAAATATATAGACGGTCTTTCTAACCACTTTGGAAACATGATTGTCAAAGGAGAGATTGCTATCTACTTGGGTCCCCAAATCCCTAATTACTTCTTCTATACTTAATGGATTACCACCTATGTGGTAATCTGTGGGCACTTTGTTTTTCCCAAATGGGATGACTATGTACTTTTTGGAATTTAGCTTTAGGCCATGGTGCTGGCACCAGTTATCCATCTCTGTGAGACCCTTTTGGAGAATGCTTGTGTCAGTCGACGAGTTGATTATGGCACCCAGTTTACAGTCATCTGCGAACTTGGTCAGCCATAGTCATCCCGTGTTAGCATGTACCTCAGAGAAATATATACCAAACAAGAGAGGTCCCAGGACTGAGCCTTGTGAGACGCCACTTGTAACTGGTTTAGAGTCTGACATGGCACCTGCAATTCTGACCATGTGGGTTATATCCCTGAGCCAGTTTGCAACCCATCTTATGACATAGGGGTTGATATTTAAGCTGGTGAGCTTATTTATGATGCCCAAGTGGGGTATTGTGTCGAAGGCTTTTGCGAGGTCCAGGTAGGATGTGTGAACTACCTTCCCTTCATCTATGGCCTTGGTGACTGTTTCAAAGAAGTCAACCAGGTTAAGAGGCAAGATCTGCCCTTAACAAAGCTGAATTGGGTAGGATCCAGTGTTTGGAGGTTCCCAATGTCTTTGTTTATGAGTGCCATGATTATACGCTCCATAGCTTTGCAGACCAGGCTAGTCAGGCTTATAGGGCGATAGTTTCTGGGGTCCGTTGTGGCACCACCTTTGTGGAGTGGGACCATTGTTGCTGTACCCCAATCCTTGGGTACATATCCTGTAGTAAGGCTGAGATTGAACAGTGACTTTATGTGAGGGTTCAGTTCTTCTTTGAGCTCATGTAAGACTCAGCCCGGGACACCATCCAGTCTCATTGATGCTGTGTTTTTACTTTGGAGAGGGCAGCTCTCACCTGTGCATCTGTGATGTCAGGGAGGCTACACTCTATTGGGATAGACATTTGCTCTTTTGGGGGGGAAGGGGGGGAGAAGTTTGCACTGAACCTGTCTGCCAGGATGTTAGCAATGTCTGTGGGTTCAGTGTATTTTTTGTCATTTTGCACTAACTCAGAGCATATCTGGGAGTTGCCACCTAGGTTCCTGACATAACTAAAGAAGGCCTTGTGATTATCTTTAGCATCTTGTGCAATTTTTCTTTCGAAGCTGGCCTTAGATGATTTTATGAGGGATCGTAGTTTCTTGCTAGTACTGATCAGAGATGCCTTCCCTTTTTGGGATTTTGCTCTGTCATGTAGTAGCTTCCTCCTTCTGTTGTATAGCTTATTTATGACTGGGGTCTACCAGACAGGTCTCCTGCCTTTGGAGGAGTGAGTCTTGGTTTTATTTGGGATAGCACTATCCATGCATTCCTGTAAGTGTCCATAGAATGCGTTTGTAAAGGATTCTGCAGTTTGGGCCATATTTTACACTGGCCTGGGGGCTTTGAAGGATTCCACCTCGGTTTTGAGAAGCGTGAAGTTTGCTTTTGAGAAGTTCTTCACTGTGGTTTCCTTGGCTGGGGGTGGGGATGGGATATGGATGTCCAGTGAGATTAATTTATGGTCAGATCTTACCAATGAGGGGTATACCTCTGGTATGGAACATAGAGTCCCCATGTTGGTGATGATCAGGTCCAATATGTTTTCCTCTCTTGTGGGAGTGGTGACAAGTTGTTCCATAACATTTGAGTTTATAAATTCTAGGAACCATTGGGCGAGGGTGTTGGGGCTTGAGTAGTGCTCCCAGTCTATGTTTGGGTATTTGAAGTCACCCAATATGATGGTGTTTGGAGAGACCTTCATATTCTCCAGTGTTCTCAGGAAAGCTGAGTGGGGTTCCTGAGTTTAGGAGTGTGGTCTGTAGCAGGCTTCAAACTGAAAGGCAGTTTTGCCCACTGTTAGTTGCACATGGATGGTCTCTGATGCTTCGTGCAGTGCCACTAACCTGGAGGTGTGGGTATCTTTGATGAATATGGATACTCCCCCTCCTTTTGTGGTTTGGTCCGAGTTTTGAGGCCGAAAAGCATGGTATGAGGTATAACCTGGTAGTGCTGGGGTGCTCTCAGGAGCCTTGAACCAGGTTTCTGTTACTGCACAGATATCGATATTCTCCATACTGAGGAGAGCCTCGAGTGCATGCATCTTGAGGTTTAGACTTCTGGCATTGAGCAGCATTACCCTTAGTTTCTTTTTCCTTGAGTTGTCTATGGAGATGGGTTTGTCTTTTGAGCCTTGCCTAAAACAGGCACTATGGGGGTGGCAAGAGCCTTAGCTAGTATTCGATAGCCCAGGGGTGACAGGTGCAAGCCATCCCTAGCGAAGCAATGTGGCTTGTTGAGCATGTCATCCCAGGCTGACAGACACTGGATCCCCTTTGAATGACACCAATACTTTAGCCAATTGTTAAAATTGGTAATTTTGTCTTTATACTGTGGCATCATTTTTGGTGAGGGTAAGATGCTACTCAAGGTCAGGGTCATACCGGCCTGGGCTACATAATCAGAGAGCTCCTCTATTTCTCTTTTCATGTAGTCCAGGGAGGTACATCTCAAGTCATTCACACCAGCATGGACAATGACGGAGTCATATTTGTACTTGCTTTGGAGTGACCTGAGTGCTTGTGTTATGTGGCGGATCCTGGCACCCAACAGGCAGCTTATAGTGACCTTCTCCTTGCTCAGCCTGGTGAGTGGGACATCAGTGTGTCTGACAATAGAGTCACCTATTACAAGTGTATTAGGTGTGTTGTTTAGCCTTAAGGGCTGTGACAGTGTGGCACACTGACTTTGTGAACTATGTGATATGTGGGTATTGTTGTGGGGTAGTGGTTGCTTGGATGTCTGCTTTGGAGGTCTCTGCTGCTTGGGCAGATTTTTATTTAGAGCCTCCGAGTATGTTTTTGTGTGTTTATGTGTTTGGTTTGCTGTTGCGATAGGTCTACGTGAGACTGGATTTGTGGTGTGTGTGGTTACCTTCTCCTCCTGACTGACTGCGCCAGTACTGGGTTGAGAGAGCTCAGCCTCCAGTTTGGCTATATAGTTGCATGTCTCACATATATTTGAGCTTGTTGGGAGAAGGAGTAGTAGCAGTAGTAGTAGTAGGTAGCAGTAGCAGTAGTAACAGTAGTAGCAGTAGTAGTAGTAGTTGTAGTAGTAATACTAGTAGAAGTAGTAGGAACACTACTAGTAATAATAGTACTATTACTATTAGTACTACTACTACTACCAGTTGTAGTAGTAGAAGCAATAATAGAAGTATTAGCACTAGTAGTAGCAATAGTAGCAGAAGTATTAGCACTAGTAATAGTACAGTACTATAACCAGTAGTACTAGTAGAAGTAGCAGCACTAGCAGTAGTAGAATTAGTAGTGGAAGTACTGGCATTAGCAGTAGTATTAGTACTCATAGTCGTAGTACTAGCAGAATAGTAATAGTTACAGTACTAGTTCTAGTAGTAATAGCACTAGCATACTAGTAGTAGTAGCAGTAGTTGCAGTAGTAGTACTAGTAGCATCAGTAGTAGCAGTAGTAACAGTAGTAGTACTAGCAGTAGTACTACTACTACTAGCAGTAGTAGCAGAAGTATTAGTACTACTAGTAGTAGCAGTGGTACTAGTAGTAGCAGTAGTATTACTAGTAGTAGCAGTAGTAGTACTAGTAACAGTGGCAGTAATAGTACTAGTTGTAGCAGTAGCAGTAGTAGTAATTGTAGTAACAGTAGCACTAGCAGTAGTAGTAACATTCCCTTGGTTACTTCACTTTTTTGTTGCAGAACTATAAGTTTAGCTGCACCGTATTGCATTCTATTATTGTTACATCAAATATTTATTTATTTATTTATTTATTTTACATTTGTTGATCGGGATAGTCCGACTGGATTCATGTCCATTTTCAGCAGAGGCCCGGGGAGAAAAGCTCCAAGGGTAAGCAGATACAGCATTACATAATACCAGCATTACATATTACAAACAGACTATTTACAGAAATTACATAAGTAAGCAAGTTAAACAAGTTCCACAGGTTACAGTTAATCCTGAGCACAAGTCAGGATTAAATTAAATTACACAGTAAACTGGTTAACAGGTTTTTACACATTCTAGAGAGAGTTAGCCAGACTTGATACAATGACATAGACAGTTAAGTGACAAATGTTGTTTGAGTCTAGTTTTAAATTGACCTAAGGTGGAAAGTAAGGTAATATCAGCTGGAAGAGAGTTCCAGGATCTACTTACAGAGTTTGCAAACAGAGAATCACCGGCTGTGTTATTAATTTTGCTAGTCTGAATTAGTAGTTTGTTAGAGGATCGAAGCGGTCTAGGATTGTTATAGGGGGTGATAATATTTTGAAGTGCAGGAGTATTGTCCGGATTATAGAGGATTTTATAGGTCATAATCATTTGGTTATACTGGATTAGGCTGGGTAGTTCAAGCCAACCAAGCTGATTTAGATTGATGCAATGATGTGTCCTAAAAGGCAGCCCAGTGGCAAACCTGGCAATGTGGTTGTAGCAAATTGAGAGTTTGTTAAGGACAGTCTTGTTCAAATTCGAGAGTAGAGGGGATGCATACAGAAGGGTTGAAAGAAGGTGAGAGCGAGCTATGGCAATTTTAGCTGGAGGGGTTAGGAAGGCTTTTATTCTGTAAAGTGACCCTAGTTTTTTATTGATGGTTTTGATAGTTTGGTTAACATGTAGGTCAAATTTTAGATTATTGTCTATGATGACACCTAATAGTTTTGTAGATGGGTCAGGGGAGATTATTGTGCCATCATTTGATTTTATGGTAAAGGTGAAAGCGGTAGACCTAGGTGTTGGTGAAAATAACTGCATTTTAGTTTTTTTGGGATTTAGGATAAGACAATGTTCAGAAAGCCAGTTTTCTATTGTATTAAAGGTGGTCTGGGTAGCTGACCATAACTCTATTGGAGATGTGGCTGAGCAAATCAGAGTAGAGTCATCAGCATATTGGATACAGCTGACTTTTGGGATGACAGTATAAAGGTCGTTAATGAAGATGGAGAACAGCAAGGGCCCTAGTATAGAGCCTTGTGGTACTCTGAGGGTGTTAGATAGAAGGTTAGAGAGTTTGTTCTGCCAGAGGACAGCCTGCTGTCAACCATTCAGGTGGGATTGAAACCATTGGAGGGCTCCAGTATCTAGACAGAATGTTTGCAGGGTGTGGATTAAAAGTTGGTGATCAACCATATCGAATGCCTTGGAAAGATCCAAAAAGAGGGCTGAGGATATATAATTATTGTTGCGATTATGGTTTATGGTGTTAGTAAAGGCTAGGAGGGCTGAAGTAGTGCTGTGATGAGGACGGAAGCCATGCTGAGTGTCTGCCATAAGGCAATTTTGGATTAGGTGGTGCATGAGTTGTCTATGAATACATTTTTCCATAATCTTTGCAAGTGGAGAGAGTATAGCTATTGGCCTATAATTGGAGAATTCAGTAGAGCTTTTATAACTTTTATAAAATAACTTTTTTTTATATTCCGAGTTATTGTGTTCATTTGTTTTACCAGTCCTAACACTTTTGAGACTGGTTCACTTTCTGTAATGTCATTTTTTCATCTATCTTAATATATTTTTCATTTCTTTTAAAACAAGCAGGTCTTCACTTAGATCATAATCTTCTCGACTGAGGGTGCCTTGTTTGCTCACAGTTTCATGTTCTTTTTCTTGCTTTGCAATTCTAACTTGACTTTCAAGGAAGTTTTATTCAGAAGGTTGGAAATGTTTACTTTGTGGTATGTCTTCTTTAATTTTCTTCCATTTTGTCTGCTTTGCCACCCTCTGGAAATAACTGCCTCATTATGATAAATATTGGCTGTACAGGAGTCTTTGAGCTAAATCCTTCACTTCGCAGATTGTCTGTCAAATTTCTATTTGTTACTTTTCTGCTTCACAATATTTTTTGGTCTGTCATTACATTCCACTTTAGTGTTTTAATTCTTGCCTTTGTAAAATTTACCATATTTGGATGCCTTTGCTCATATTTCTCTTTAAATATTTTTGAAGCTGCAGTGGTAATAATGTTTAGTGTGGCTTTTGTCTTTGCATAAATATTGTACCATATGAGATCCTGCTTTGTTTCAAATGTCTAGTATTCTTTTCCAGAGGCATAAATCGGGGGGGGGGGGCAAAGGTGCAGGCACCCTAGGAGCAAGGCGTGAGGAGGTACAATTAGCAGTATTGGCACTTAGTTTTGGAATGACTACACTTCATTTGTGGTGAGGTCTGAAGCACTTCAGCACTCCACGTTTTCTGAATGCAATACCTCCATTCTGAAGCCTGTTTTGTCACAGTTTGCTTCAGATATGAGAGACTTTTTGCTTCTCAAACAAGAGGATCTTTTATTTTTATTGTTTTATTTTATTTTATTTTATTTTTAATTTAGCTCCGTAACTTAATGTTGAAGAGGCACCAGATTGTGGAATGGCTTAGGGCACCAGAATGCTAACTACCTCTCTGTTCTTTTTTTATGATTTTTGATAGCCTCTGATTGTTGCTCTTTTTCTTACAGCATTTCCTTAGTCAAATCTTTTTTTTTTTCCAGACAGCCTGTTTCTTTATCTATGTATCATTTTTGCTCTAATTTGTTGTACTAAAGATCTTAAATTATTTTCTGCAGCCTTTGATGCTTTTTCTGATGTCAGTATTTTGCTGCCTCTAATTTCTTTCTGTTTTATCTGATACATACCTTGTGTGGAAATTCTAGGTTTGTTGCATAACAGAAACAATACATAATCTCTTTGTTATCCTCAACACTTCACTTTATTATTTATATGACTGGCCTATATGAATTGTGTTTTCTTTCATTTTTTTGTGGACTGTGTCTTCATTCTACAGTCTGTGTGTGTGCGGAGGGGGTGGGGGGGTGGGGGGAGTCACAGCATGGTCTAGCACTACAGTAGGAATATTTCAATGTTCTGAAGGTCCTAGCTGTCTTATTTTTCCAGTCCTGCTACCGGTGATTGATTATGATGCTGAATACTTAAGTTATTGTCTTCAGAAATTACTTGGAGCTTTCATAATATGATGTAGGTTGGTGTATGGGGGAAGCTTGTCTTTTTCTTAACACCAAGGTAGAAGCCTTACTGAAAGATCCATGCTATAGCATAGGAAATGCTGTGCTGTAGGTGATTTGACACTCAGTTTATATTTTTACCTGCACAGTATAGGGCAGAGACACCTGAGTTTTGATTTAAGTTAACTTAATTAAAGTGGATGCTCATGCAGTTATAGAATGTTAAAATGAGAGTTCCAAGCTCTGAGACTTGAGGAACATCCTTTAGTTTGAAAGGATAGAAGAGATCACACTGTTCGTTTCACTGACTGTGAATGCCCTGACAGGTAACTATGGAACCATATGACAGAATGCTGATGTAGATCACATTTGACCAGACATTACAAGAGAAGATAATGATTTATAGTGACAAAAATATTAGATATGTATAGAAGAGTGATGTTATTTAAAGTGAGGTGATGAATCAGTCAGGGATGGATACATTTTAAGTGCCTTGGGTAATATGGTAACAGGAAAGAAGGTAACGGATGAACTTGCATCTTTACACTGTTAGATAATATGCAAACTAGTAGTTGTTAGGTTGTAGGTTCATAGGTAGGTACTAGGCTATCAGCCCTGGGGCCTATATAAGCCTAGCCAAAAAGGTTCCCTGGTTTTCGCCACCCAAGAAAATTATTTTCCTGTGCCCCTGTCAAGCAAAGCCACAGAAGTGATCCCTGAGGTTATTAAGATGTCATCCATTCAGCTTGCCCAAGTGAGGAATTTCATATATGTTGGTTTATTTGAGATGTGCTTATATGAATACTTTTTGTTTCAGTTTTAAAGGTTGTTGAGTTCCAGTCTGGTGTGTATGGGATAGCTCCTTCCTTCAGTATGTAGGATATATTTCCCATTTTTATGCAGTATGAATTATGTTTTTATTACAGAATCCAGATATATACATATTTCATATAATTTTTTTCTTGTTTCATACATAAAAATGAATGTTTCCCACTGACTTCAGTGGACTGTTGCAACTGTGTTTGTTGTCCAGAAAAGAGATCTTTATATCTACCAAGATTCTGAAGGTCCAGAATAGCAGTATGGAGAGCCTCAACCATCCTGACTTTCTGCTCCAGACTTAATTCTGGCCTGCAGTGTTATGATGCAGAGAGGGGCTTCTGCCTAACTACGTCTGGACATTATGGCAGTATTATCACACTGCATATGGTATTCTACAGTACATCAAGTAATGGGGATTACAAAACATTTCCTTTTAATACACCTCATGACCAATCCACAGCATAATCTGGTGCCAAACAGTAAAGCCAAGCAGCTCTAAACATACCCCAGCTCCACAGTCCCACATGTATTTCAGCAATAGTACTGCAGGCATTATAGGGAAAAGACTGAAATGCCTGTAGCACTATGAATGGGAACACATAGGTCGCATTCCATGTGTATCTCCATCTTGAAACACCTGCCAGAAATTTTTGATGTAGAGTAAAACTGTCTCCATGTTTGAATGGATCAACACTTTGACAGATGCTACTGCACATGTATGCCGTGGTCACCTATGATACTGGCATGCATCCTTGTCAACCTATTATGCTCCCCATCTATGATACAGTGTTACTGCAGGTATATGGTCTTTCTCCTTCTAGTATCTATAGCAATACTACAAAAATATAGGGACAGCACTTCAGTGTATTGTGATGGCCTACTGGCTACAATGGGCAGCACCAGTACATTATAAGTATACATTACTGTCATGTTGTGTCAATAGATTTTGTCAGTGAATTCCAAAGTACCAAAGAACAGCAGCCTTTTGGAACAGGGGTTAAACCTTTCTCATTCCTTATCATTCTATGTGGTTACAGGAATTGTGGAGGGCTTGCAAAATGGAAGGTTGTAGAAGTCTTTGGTGTAGTCAACTAACTCAGACATAAGAGTTATTAAAATATTACCAACAGTTTCATTATGTTTTTATGAATAGAGTGTCTTGTGGGTGGTTCTGTAGTTTAGCTATTAGTTTAATTGTAATCATTTTTCAGTAGATTCATTTCATCTATTTTACTCGATGTAGCCGTGAATGGAGTATTTTAGAACTTATTAGTTTGAAAAGTTTTACAGCTGTTAGTTTAGTGTTACTTGTAAGATATATTTAGAAATGGATCTGTTTGCTAGTAATTTCACTTTTTATGATGTAGTTGTAGTCCAAATTTTCCTGTCTTATTATATCACCTAGGATTCAGAAACAATGCAGGTGCAATCATGGCCAACTTTCCTCTGTTTTAATACTGAATGAGGCTCAGTAAGAGTGCCCAAACAATGGTTCATTAAACATCCACAGTGTGGCTACAGGAATGCATGCAGAATGAGTAGGACTTTGGTGCAGTCACAATGATGTACAAGCAATGACAATGCTCATCTATGATTCACATGCCTAAGTGGTGCTCTGAGTGATCCTACGAGCACACTAGTGACAAAAAGTAAAAGCTGTTTTGCAGAACTAAAGGGCCATGAACCTTGTGTGTTCAGCTATTGTTTGACCAACTTAAAGAATGGCAATGAAAGGATAGTAACATGGTCAAAAGGGGAAAGCAATCAAACTGTAGAACATCAGGTAAGAATAAAAGAATGAGCAGAATGCAGGTGGGGAGGTCAGGAGCCTATATATATATATATATATATATATATATATATATATATATATATATATATATATATATATATTTGGAAGCCTTAAGTGACCGTGACTGAGGTGTGGTTATCATTTTTTTACCAGATTATAAGGTGGAAGTGGGGGTACAGGAAAGAAATGAAAAGGAGAAGCAAACAGAGGGTTATGCATATGGTGACAACAAAGGAATGAAGAAGATAGATGTGGGGTAATTTTTTTATGTTGGACAGGTGCCAATTTTTCCCATTTTTCATGTATGAAGTGAAGATAAGTTGGGGAGGAAGGAAGAGGAAGGTAAGAGAGATTGGGTAGGTAAGCAGGTAACAGGCAAAGACAGGCAAGACTGGCAGGAAGTGTGGTAACACAATATCAGAGGTGGGACACAATGGTGAAAGAAACATCAGACAGACACAGACAGACAGAGGGAAAGCAAAGCTGAGGGTTGAATGTACAACAGATAGGGGTGGGCATAGTTACACAAAAATATGGTTACACCAGGATGAGGAGATAGGATGGGGTTCCACAGCTGTCACTGCCAGCCGCAGCCCTGTGGGAACTTACTCACCATCTAGGTAACATCACCATGGGGATGTGTTAAAGATGATTAAGACTGTGTTGGATAGGGACATGACTCATTAAGTTATTGGAAAATGTTCCTCTATGTGGCTGATTTGGTCAGCTAACCTCTTGTCAATTATCTCCCTCACAATATCTTCAGACTACCAATGGGTGATAAAGGTGTCACTTCCACTGACATTGTTAACAGTGGGTACAACAGTTAGCCTGCTACCTGTAGTGGGAAGTGCAGGTAGGGTAGGACGTGTAGAGGTAGGACAGGAGGTAAGGACCCAAATATTGTGGTGGTGGCAGCACCATTGCTACCACCTGTGGAGGTCAGACAGGTCTTGCCTATGAGATGGGTGCAGGACTTGATGCTGCTTTATGTGATTCTAAATCAAACGGTGAGAAACAAAATAATAAAAATAAATGCATGTACTAGAAGAGATAGCAAAAAGGTGGTGCAGGAGAGAGAAGTACACATACAATGAAACTATAAAACTGATGTATACTTTTATTTGGTTCCCTTTGTTTCATCCTGTGGTGCCCTATATCAGTGCCTCCTGTCCACTGCTTGGGCGACCAGCCTTCCCCAACACCACCAGACTTTTATGATGTAGGCTGGGGCAGCACGGATCCTAATGGTATCTGAGGGTGTCTGGCCATTTTACCATCTGCCATGGGATTTTTCATTTTATGCTCTACCCCATTTTCCCTCTAGTGTAGACTAATGGTCACATCTAGAGGGTGGTCTTGCAATGCAGACATGCTGATGTATTACCCAGCCTCTGCAACAGTTCACTCAATGACCCCAGCCTAATCCCTCTATGGCCCATTCTTCACCTATCCATAATCTCCACCAGGGAATCTGTTTAGGGAATGCTATCAAAACCATTTCTCCATGGGATGGAAAAAAACATCACTCCTCTGTCACTCCATCAGTCTCCCTAGCTGCTATTTGAACCTGAGTCAGTGGGCTGTAGTCAGGGTTTTATTCCCCCATGCCACCAGTGTAGCTTGATATACATTTTTATGATAATGAATTTGCACATAATTTATTTGAATGAACAACAAGCACACTTTTCAATTTGCCAAGGCTGTTAGCATACCAAAGTAAGAGAGGCACTTGACCCCACCACCATAATCACCTGCAATCTGAAAAAAGGCATTAACAGGTTGAACTGCTCAGACAACCTAAAAGGGTCTATAGTCTAACATACAGTAAAGGTATGCCTGAGGAAAATGTACATACATACAGAAAGAAATTATGCTCATTCATATAGTCTCTTCGCAGCTGCTATAATCAAAGGAAAAAAGTATATTGACTAAGAGTATCTTGGAGGCAAACATTAAATAATAATAATGCAGCTCATACCTATTTTTCATTTCTAATCATGTTGTTACTATAATGAAACAAACACTAAATGATTGCATTAGAACACACAGCTAGGGTGGGAGGACTTAAACTAAGAGGCATCTTCACAATGCGGCAGTACAGTCTTAAAAGCTTGAGCCCCTTTGTGCAAGAATATGGTAAAGTGTACACACACACACACACACACACACACACACACACACACACACACACACACACACACACACACACACACACATATGATATGCAACAGTCATACTGATACCTCTAAAATATGAAAGTTATCACAAAAGTGGCAGTGACATAAAAAGACTATAGTGTATGAAACTGTAACTTAAACATTAAAAGCTGTACATTATGACATAAGCGTACTCACTTTGGTACTCTTTTACTCCAGTCTGCTCCTGTGCAGCTAACTATTCTCTGAATCAATTCAGGGCTATGGATAGAAAAAGAATACTGTGGAAGATCTGTGGATGGAACTCACTGGCAGGTATAGGTGTTCCTTACATAAGTTCCAATTGCAGTACATAGGTTAAGCCTGCTTTCTAGTGTCACCCTCCCATTTGTTTAGGAGGTCAGGATGTCATCGCTTTGTGTTACTATAATGGTGACAGCACTGATACCGTGTACGCTGGATTCCAGTGGCATGGGTCACAGCCTGGACTAAACTACTCCAGGCTTCAGTCTTATAATGAGGCTGTTAATAGACCTCATGCGGGAGCCTCTAGCTGTAATCCCTAGGAATGAGGTGGAGAAAGATTGTTTTGTTTTCTTCACACACCATCTCTGCGCTCTAAAAGTAACACTACCATCTTCTTCAGTGATGAAGTCTCACCTTAAAGAATCACAGGGATAAATGGCAGAAAAATTGCACCCAACAGTTCTCAAGTTTTATATCTGATGCCCAATGACAGGCACTGAACATCAGCTTATTTGTGTGGGCTAAGATAATATATGTACTGAATTATAATGATAGGAAATAGCATTTTATGACAACAGTCCTGTATCCCTGTTAAGGAAAGCAGGCACTACAGGGATTCCAGTTCCATGAGATTATGTATTGTATTGTATTACAGATCTCCCCTAGAGGTGTGTTATGGATCATGCATTGTAGTACTGCATGACAGGACTCGCATGTTGCACAGCACTGAGGTAAACTGAGCTCAGGATTTAGCATGTTTTCTCAAAGTGCAAATTAAGCAATTTACAAATAAAATGTATCTAATTAGCTTAATCAACATGCTCAGCCAGGTGAATTTGCATGTTATACATATGAGGGAAACCAAATTACTGCACTATTTCAGAACTCATAGACCAGCAACTTCTGGACCTGCAAAAGCTGCATCTGAGAGTAATTGTTAAGCAAAGTAAAGCTATTCTTGTGCAAGGTAATTCCTACATCTTTACAAGTACATTTTTAACAAGTATGGCTGCTTTTAACTGCTATTGTATTTGTTGATAGAGTATGAAATCTGTTTGTTAACACTTGTAAGTGTTTTGGAAAGGTGTATCGAAAGGGGGATTGCAAGGGTAAGGCAATTGTTCGGCTGAAGGATTTGTAAACATAATGAGAAACACTCCCATCAGCACAGTTCACCACTTTCTGGTTGGCCTTGTAATACCAATTTTAATAAATAAAATTCTGTTGTATAGATTACACATACATGTTATTTGCAAAAAAAAATTTATAACTGTGAAAAAAGTAGTCATATCATCTTGGTCAGTTGCATTGTTGCAAGTATTGCATTGTGGGGGTCATTTTCTACTTTTATGGCTGACATTACTTAAACAGTGTGGATGAAGATATATAAACTGTAAGGCACACAAGAGTCATTATTATATGTTTACTGATAAGAATGGTGGTGTAAGGATTTTGCAGTGCCACTGATGAGCAAAGATTCTAATTCCACTGTTTTCCATACCTACAGGGAAACAGTAAAAAACATGGGAAGCAAAAATGCACTACAGACTCTGGTGAAATACAACATGTAATCCGAATTTCTCAAATGCAGAGAATGAGTGATATCCCAGGCCCTCTGTCTCCATGGAAGACAGCTATTTAGTTGCTGCAAAACTTGCCTACTAAAACTATACCTAGCAAGATCTAGTGGTTGACTCTAATGAGGTTGGTGGCCAGAACTATGGTTGTGAAATGATGCATTACAGGGCCACTGACATAATTTCTGCTGCTGAACTAAGAGCTGCACACCTGGCACAGGAAGGTGGGTCAATGGGTGCTGGGCCATTGAGTGAGCCACCTCTCAATGAGACAGAGGCGTTTATAGGTTCATAGTTTCTCACAAAGCTTATGGCCAAAGGAGACCATCAAGAAGCTCAGCCACATCACCCAGGACTGGTGGGAAACTAACAGTGACCCCCCCCCATTATGTAGACTTTCTCCACGTATTCTTGGTGAAAATTTGTGTTCACACATCCAGTCATCCAGATTGGTTTTAAAGGTTGCTAGGGAAGTACCCTGCTTTATAGGTAAGGGAAGCCTATTCCAGGAATGAGTTATACATTAGGTTAGGAATCTGTCAATCCATCTGGTCTTGTTGATACGATAGTGTAGATTTATGTCTCTAGAATAGCTGTCTGCATTAACACTTGCTCTACTTAGGCAAAGGAGTTCAAAGAGGGCTGGGTCATTCATAGCATGCAGAGCTAAGCAGAGATGACCCCTCACAAGTCTGTATATTACTGAGTAGAGCAACAGAGATTTTAGTCTATCAGAGTAACTAAGAATATTGAGATATTTTTGGTGAAGAAACTTTGAGGTCTATCAAACTTGTTTAGGTGCTTGGTAAGGTACATGCTGAAGGGTGCATTATATTCAGTACTAGGCCTATATAGGGATGAGTAGATTGATGCTATAACTTCTTTAGACCTTGAGAAGATGCTACGAAGGATTCACTGTGCAAGGCAGAAGGGCTTTCTATCACCCACAGGGACATAGTGGCCAAAGGAGAGTCTGTTCTCAACATATATACCCCAGTCCCTGGTGACTGTCCTCTTTCGAAGGCAGTGATACTACGCATGATTCCGTAGTGTGGTGCTGGCTGTTGAGGCATAGCTTGAGCAGCCAACAAGAGTAGCTACTGGAGATGCCCCAGGTATGTAGACCTTTTTTCTATGAAAGAGTGCCTTCAAGATCTCATAACCTCTGTCATGCATTCCCTTGTCCTGTTCAGTACATCAGGTCACAGCACTGCAACTACTGCTAAGCCCGGGTCCCAGCAGAAAGACACTCACACCATCACAGCATCCAGTACATCACACACAAACATTGAGTGACACTGCCCTTCCCAAAGTCTTTTTCATTAAGTGACCACCCCCCCCCACACACACATACACACACACTAAGAGGCAATAAACAACAGCATCACATTTTACTTTAATAATTCTCAGCGCTCACACATTTCCATGTGAAAGACATACACATATGATCCTTTCTTTTTCTGTGCAAATGAATATAAGTGCACTCTGATCATTTACATTGTTACTTGGGTTGCCTGTCTGATGCACAGAGTGGCCAGCCTATGTGTGGGTAAACATAGCCTGGCATTAATTTTGTATGCATCATTTTCACTTTAATGTATTTGTTTTACTCTGGTCTACTGTGTTCTGAATCCCCACCTGTCAACCTTACAAGTGTGCGATCTCTAACCATAACCTTAACCCTGCCCCTTACTCTAATCCTGCACATTACATTACTAGAAACCCTTAAGCTAACAGTACTACTACCAAGACAACACTTGATCTCAGTTTTATAGTTCTGGTTTACTGATATAGGGCTTTTTTAGTGGGAGAGAAGTATTCAGTTTGTGATTCACTCTTATGAGTCTTTCGCTGTTTTGCCTGTCTTCATTATTTTGTTCTACAGTTTCTGATTCTCTTTTGAGTTTTCAACTTTTCATGATGTAATCATGTCTATCTATCTATCTATATAAAGTTGTGTGTGTGTGTGTGTGTGTGTGTGTGTGTGTGTGTGTGTGTGTGTGTGTGTGTGTGTGTGTGTGTGTGTCTAGATATATATACACACACATATATATATATATATATATATATATATATATATATATATATATATATATATATATATGAATATAGATATACACATCCACATATAGTTATATACATAATAGTGCCTTCAAGCCTGCAAACTAACTGTTGTTTTTTTCTGTGATTTTTGATAGTACGTCTGGAAATGAGTTTGAATACAAATTGTATTCATGT
The DNA here is from genome assembly GCF_019279795.1 of Protopterus annectens. Taxonomy (NCBI): domain Eukaryota; kingdom Metazoa; phylum Chordata; order Ceratodontiformes; family Protopteridae; genus Protopterus; species Protopterus annectens. The sequence continues at coordinate 1,568,707,719 of NC_056725.1, forward strand.
TTGACTAGACTGACTTGGGAATCAGAAATGTGAAAATAGAAGCAAAAGCAAAAATAAAATGGCAACACTAAAATCTAGTAAAAAGAGCTTTACCTCTTAAACAGAAAATGTTTTGAACATGCTATCAGTTCAGCAGTTTAATCACATTAATAGAGAGCCGATATATAACTACTAAGACATTAATAATTAATATATTAATTAATAAACAATCCATTACAATCAGGCAGCCTGCCTTCATTTTCTCATTTTCATAGATGGGACCAAACTAAGTCTACTGTTTACCCCAAATTCTTAAAAAGGCTACAATTTTATCAGTTATTATATCAGTTAGTTAAGTTTTAAACATAATTGAAATGTGCCACAGTCATCCCCTTGCACTGATTTGTGATCACTTTCATAAGATGAAACTCACGTGCACGTACACACACACACACACACACACACACACACACACACACACACACACACACACACACACACACACACACAAAGACACAAACATACATGCACCTATGCATACACTGTTTACTGTGATATAAATACAGGGGTCTATATTATAGCATCGAATTTTATAAAGTTTGAATGTTATAATATTGAACCAGTTTTTGTCGAATGCTGAAAACAGAGAAGGTGCAGGACACTGAATTCTTTCCAAGGGAAAGAATTCGGTGGGTCATTGCTGTGGCTTCGCCATTTTCAGCATTCGATATGTTGTAATGTTACAGGTCAGGTTCAGGTAAGTGTGCGGTTGTGTGTAGGTTAGGGTTAGGGGGCGGGTTAGGTGAGTTAGGGTTAGGGAGCATAAGTGTGCAGTTGTGTGGACATTAGGGTTAGGGCATGGATCAGGTAAGTGTGCAATTGTGTGTAGGTTAGGGTTAGGGGGCAGGTTAGGTGAGTTAGGGTTAGGGCGTGGGTCAAGTAAGTGTGCGGTTGGGTGTAGGTTAGGGTTAAGGGGTGGGTTAGGTGAGTTAGGGCTAGGGCACGGGTGAGGTGAGTGTGCGATAGTGACGGACCTTAGGGTTAGGTTTGGGTTAAAGTAAGTGGATAGGTAGTAGTGTATGTAAAGTTTAGTTTAGGTTTAGGTGTAGGATTTTAAGTGTATGTGTGTGGCGTGCTGTTTTTTTGTGTGTGTTTGTGTTGTGTGTATGTTTCTCGCAATAGCGATTTTTTTCCCTGGGAAAAGATCGCTATTCTGACTGTTCGATGTTTGCCAATTTCAGTGTTTAGGGTTCAATATTATAACATTTGATCTTTGTAGATTTCGATGTTATAATATAGACCCAAATACAGAACACCTATTTGTCCATTTTTTTCTTGCGACAGACAGAATAATAAGAATGCTATTAGTCTGTAAAAAACATTTGCATGAGTCCTGCCTCAAATGGAAAATATCTCAAAATATTTTATTTTCAGTAACACTCCTTTCACCAAGAATGGTATAGACACTAAGATCAGACAGAGATACCCTTCTACCTAAGGCAGGTTAGCACACAAAATAAATACTAAACCAGTTAAAAGAAAACTCTGAATGTCTGGACGTGTGTGTGTGTGTGTGTGTGTGTGTGTGTGTGTGTGTGTGTGTGTGTGTGTGTGTGTGTGTGTGTGTGTGTGTGTATGTGTAATCACACACTCAACAAACTCTGCATATGCATTACATTACAAAGGGTAATCTGTGACCCTCACTTAAAATCCTACTCTCTGCAATCACCACTTCATTCAGTGGTAGTATACCAGGAAGAGTGCATGTTAAGGTTTAGGGTCTTACTGATTCCAGCTGTAAGTGAAGTGTCCATTTTGTGAGTCATGTGCTGTCTTTCATGCTTCCGGATGTATTCACATTTATGGAGTAAATGATACATGGCTACATATTCTGTAAATTAATTGACTTGCATTTTATTTGATTACTTGCTAGTAGATCATTAGCGAAATGGAGGCTATTAAGCTCAGCTTCTCCTGGGAGCCTTTAGTACGTTTTCATTACTACGTATTTGTGTTTCTTAAGCATTCCCTCCTGATATTTTATGAAGATTAATGGATCCCATGCTTAAAATAAATCAACAGGTCCATGTTGCATGTGAAAGTGTGCATCTCTCTAGCTATATCTATATATATATATATATATATATATATATATATATATATATATATATATATATATATATAGAGAGAGAGAGAGAGATATATATATATATATATATATATATATATATATATATCATATATGTATGTAATCTAAATATATATAAATTTATAATCTAAATGTGTACATGTATAGAAAAAGCTGTAAGAAAATCCCAGCTAAGCTAGAGTTTTGACTCAGTCAAAACTGTAGCATGGCTGTTTTTTTCTTGCAGTTTATACTGAATGGTTTGCCTGTGCGACCTTTTTATCCTTTAGTTTATATACATATCTATATCTATATCTATCGCTATATATTAAACATTTCCTATATTAGCTTGTTCTGTATGCAGTAGAAGTGCAGTCTGCTAGCAGAGACTAGACTACGGTTACAAAACATTTAAGGTTAGGAAGTGGTGCTGGATAATGAGGTATGCTGCACTTAATGGGTCACAAGAGACAAAAACATTGCTAAAGGTCTAATTTGTATTGCTAGAAATAAGAAAAAATAATGATACCATCATACAGTTTTCTGTGTTCTTTGGATACTGACATAGAGAAATGGACTCATATGCTCACAGGTTACCTAATGATGTTCAGTTATTGCCCATTCTTAAGATGGAGGAGGACATAGCTAAATACAAGGGAATGTTAAATTATTTACCTGCATGAATGTTAATAGATCATTTGATAATGAGTACTAGTGCATTTTCTTTACCTCAATGGCACATTTAACAACAATAAAATAGGTAAAATGCACAAAAGTTTATACATTTTTGCAGTTTCCACTACACAGAAATACATAGAAAAACTGAATTGATTCAAAAATTTCAAATGAATGGATGATATTTGCTCCAGGTATTGCTTTTGAGCGAAATTTTGTTAGAAGTGCATAAACTTTAGACATGAAATTCTCTACTATCCACTTTAATGAGATGAGTTGCAACAATTTGGCATGTACAAGCCACTCACTGGGCTTTAAAGCTACAGGGCAGGTTCAGTTTGATATCAGATCTCTAATATGGGCTCATGGACTTCTGGTCAGAACAGTCTGTGGCACGGGGCTCATGAACCTCTGAGTGGGCAAAAAGTTGCAAGAATGACTAATGGTCTGCAGATGGGCAGGGTGAATACCTTCATGCCAACCTGTATGATGACATCCCCTAAATAAAGTGCTAGTTTATCACTCACTGGAATGGTGTAACTTGGAATATCAATGCAGAACTCAGAGTTTTGATTCTTCATGTTCTAGTGCATTGAAACTGGCTATTTTGCATAGTTTTTGCTGTACCTCTAGTATTTCAGACTCACAGAAGAGGAAAAATGTAAGTTACATGTTTGTTTTCCACCTCCCTTTTGTTTAGACTTGTATTGCCTCAGATATGTTAAATACTGGTAGGGGATGATGGGTTGATGCCCTGAAAAATATTATCACTTCAATTGTTGCTGATTTTAATTTGTGATGTTTACAGAATGTTGCTGCTGACGTTGCAGTTCCAGTGCCTAGATACAGCTGAGGTAGCCCTGCAATACAATCCATGGCCATGTACTGAAATATTCACTGTTTGCACCATGCTATACAACATCATCCTGAGAAAACAGCTTCAGCAGGATCAACAAGGGGAAGACGCACATATCCCACGACCAGTGGCAAGCTTACCACAGTCACACACAGGTGAGGAGTCAGAGGGGGAACCAACAGCTGCTGTGGATGTAGATAGACATAGGCATGCTCAATATGCTCTCACATTGTAATGCATAGCACATTCACCACCTAAGGGGCTAAAGCATTCCTCCTATGGACACACATATAATAACATTGATGCTAGTCAATGCTCACAATCTTTAACTCCCCATGTATTGGCTGTGTACTCTTAGCATCAGACAGTCAGCTCTGAACTAAAACTGTTCCAACAGCTGGATTTACAAGATGAGTGTTGAACCTGGAGTGTATTGTTTAATAATATGAATGACTGGCATATCCTTGCATGTTGTTACTTGGTAATGTAAGCAAATAAAAGGTGGGTGATTTGTACAGAAATGACTTTAACGTGTGACAGAAGACATGTATGTGACTTATATGTGTCCATTATTAAGTAGTAGGTCTAAGGCATCAAAGATTCACACAGTCATCCCTCTAGAAAGTACTGATGGTCACCCAAAGTCCTCAGTTTAACACCATACATTAGTACTGCAAAAATCATTTAAGAGAGAAGTTTAAAAGTAATGAGACACATTTCAGTTTCAGACTTCACAACCCTCGCACGATCATTAACAATATTGTTGCAAAAAATGTTTGATTCTATCAACTGTCTAACTTTCTAAAACTGATATGTCAAAGGTACAATTATAAAATCAACATGCAAAATCTGAAGGTAATGTACTCAATGCTACAAGTCTAAACCTCAAAATGCACTCTCTCAAGGCACTCCTAAAAATGGAGAACATTGATATCTGTGCAGTAACTGTGACCTGGTTCAAGGCTCCAGAGAGCACCCCTGCAATACCAGGCTACAACTCTTGCCACACTTTTCGGCCACCAAACCAAGATCGAAACACTAAAGGTGGAGGAGTGTCCATGTTCACCAAGTATATTCACACCACCAGGCTAATTGCCTAACACAATGCATCTGAAATTCTCCAGGTGCAACTAACACTAGGTAAGACTGCAGTCCAAATTGTAGCTTGCTACAGATCACCCACCATGCCCCAAGATTCTCACTACACCTTTCTAAACATACTGGAAAATATTAAGATACAACCAAACACCCTAATACTGGGTGACTTCAAATACCATGCCATTAACTGGGAAAACTACTTGTGTACCAACACTTTTGCCCAACGGTTCTTGCAATTCATAAATTCCAACTCCCTGGATCAACTAATCCATTGTCCCACCAGGGGCTCCAATATCCTAGACCTGGTCATTACCAACATGGGAAATCAATGCTCCAAACCCATGGTCACCCCCTCATTGGTCAGGTCAGACCATAATCTAACCACCCTTAACGTCCACATCCCACCCCCACCCCCCAGTAAGGAAACCTCCATAAAAACCTCTCCAAAGCCAACTTCATGCTACTCAAGTCAGAAGTTACAAACTTCATGTCACCCATGCAGATGGGAACTGAAAGTTCAACTGCTGAGTCCTACACTAAGGCACTACACGAGCACATCCACTCATGCATGAATCATGCCATCCCAAATAGAACCAAGATGCTCTCCTCCAAAAAATGAAGCCAATCTGGTGGTCCCCTGCATTAAACAAGCTTTTCAACAAAAGGAAGAAACTGTTGCAGAAAAGAGGAAAATCCCAGGTTGCAAAAAACTCCCTTACAAGCCTCAGTAAGAAGCTGAAATCCCTCATAAAATCCTCCAAAGCTAGTTACAAAAATAAAATTGCCAAAGATTCCAAAGACAACCACAAGGCATTCTATAACTATGTCAAGAATCTAAATGGTAATGCTCAGATCTGCTCTGAGCAACAACAGAATGGCATTAAATATACTGATCCCAAGAATATTGTCAATATCCTGGCAGATTGATTCTGTGGCAACTTCACCCCCCTCTCACCCCCTAAATGGCCCATCTCAATACTGGAAGATTGCTGAATTCCGGTAATAATGGCCACACAGGTAAAAAACACACTATCCAAAGCTAAAAATACAGCATCCATGGGACCAGATGACATCCTGGGCTGTGTACTACATGAACTACAAAATGAACTGGCACCTCACCTAAGTGTCATGTTTAATCATAGCCTCACCTCAGGCTAAGTGCTCACTGAGTACAGTTATCCCACTCCACAAGTGGGATCCACTTTGTATCCTGGGAACTACCGCCCCATCAGTCTGACAAGCATGATCTGCAAGGCCATGGAATGTATTATCATGGAACTTATAAACAAAGACACTGGCAACCTTAAACACTGGACCCCAAAATGGCTGGGGTCCAGTGTTTAAGGTTGCCAGTGTCTTTGTTTATAAGTTCCATGGAATGTATTATCATGGAACTTATAAACAAAGACACTGGCAACCTTAAACACTGGACCCCAGCCATTTTGGGTTTGTGAAGGGCCAATCTTGTCTCCTGAACCTGATTGATTTCTTCGAATCAGTCTCCAGTGCAGTGGACGAGGGTAAGGCAGTCCACACAGCCTATCTGGAACTTGCCAAGACCTTTGACACCATCCCCCACTCTGGAATCATAAATAAACTTACTAAGCTGGGCATTAATCCCTACGTCACTCGATGGGTTGCCATCTGGCTTACTGACAGAACCCACACTGTAAAAGTAGTAGACTCCAAATCCAGCTCCAGACAAGTGACAAGTGGTGTACCTCAGGGTTCAGTCGTGGGACTACTCTTGTTTGGCATCTACTTCTCTGAAGTACAGGCCACTACTAAGGGACTCTGACTAACAAAGTTCACAGATGACTGCAAACTGGGAGCCATTATTGAATCTCCAAATGATGTGGATACTCTACAAAAGGGCCTTACAGAAACAGATGCTTGGTGCCAGAGCCATGGGCTCAAGCTCAATGCCAAGAAATGTATAGTTATCCCCTTTGGGAAAAAACATGTACCCATGAATTACCACATTGGTGGCAGAACACTAAATACTGAAAGTATGAAAAGAGACTTAGGGACACAGGTGGACAGTGGTCTCACCTTCGATAACCACATGGCCACAACAGTCAAGAAATCCTTCTATGTGGCACACCTCATCACTAAGGGCTTTTCATCCAGAAAAAAGGAGCTCATTGTCCCACTGTACTCATCCTTCATTAGACCCATTATAGAATACAACATCCCATTTGGTATGTAACTCTCAAGACAACTGCAACAACTGGAAAGGCCACAGAAACACCTCACTAAAAGAATCACAGGCCTAAAGAAGATGCTCTATGCTGAACGCCTTAAAAAACTCCAGCTATACTCATAGCATCTACTCAGAGGCAATCTCTGCTTAACATACAAGGCCATGTCAAATCCAGAGCTGTTGGACATGCTACACTTAAAGAAACCCAATCCCCCAGAGTCACACGCTCCAGGGATCTAAACCTTGTAATCACAATAAACAAAACATGCTGGAGGGATAGGTTCCTGAACCAGAGACTTCACAGATTCTGGAATAGACTGCCCATACATGTCAAGCAGAGCACCTCTTTGGCCATCTTCAAAAGGAACCTTGACGATTGGATGGCAGAAAGGAAATTCACCCCTGGGATCATGTCAGTCACCTTGCTAGACAGGGGTCCAGGAAGTAAATAGTGAGGAAAGAAATAGCCAGGGAATTGTTATGGCTAGGCTTGTATAGGCCCTAGGGCTGATAGCCTAGTACCAACTTATGAACCTATGAACCTATGAACCTATGAATATCACAAATGCAGATATACAAAGCACAAAGTCAGCTATGCACCCTGAGCATCAGATGCAAATGTTATTTATCCCTGAATCCAAAAGACAGAAAACAGAGATATGGCACAGTTATCATCATTTGCACAGGGTGTTGTGTGTGAGGGTGTGTGGGGGGGCAGGAAGCCTAGGTTGACACAAAAAGTGTGTGAGTGTGTGTGAGTAAGAAAGAGAAGCAGGCAAACATTTGGATAAAGTAACAAATGGCCAGTGAAATAAAATTAGTTTTAAGTTGTACAGCTAAACCATGTATGTAACTATTGTGCACGTGTTTGTACAACAACCCTCCTGCATGGCACCTTGCCCACACTTTGGCTATGGCCAAAGTCAACAGGCACTGAAGCTGCAGTAACCACACTTTCCTCACCGAATGTCTCACCCTCCACATGGCCAATATCTGAGGGCTGACTGAAATGGGTTGGCGTAGGCCTACTGGCTGTGTCCAATGGAATTACAGGGGATGGTTGAATGTCAACCTCAGTGTCAAATTCAACCTCTGCACCCCGCAATGTGCCTCTGTTTGGCCACCATCATCATCAACATCAGAGTCTGCAGATACTCTGACATCAGGTGGTAAGAGTCCTACACTTCCACTGTCAGGATCACCTGTGATAATAAGCAACAAACACAGGAAAAAAATTAAGAGCTACACTATTATAGTCAAAGGTATGCTAGCAAAGAAACAGTGATGCCACTACTACAGACAGTACAGCAACACACACAACAGTCTTGGCACCCACATCACATATATGGATAAAAGTTATACATTTCTTTGACCTATTCATCACCACTAACAAAGAAGCTATTTGGCTTACTATGTGCAGTTGATGTGATGCTTCCCAAGGATGATAGTCCTGGAAGAAGTTAAGTATAACTTAAGGACAACATTATCATAATTAACAGTAACACATGGGGTTAAAACTTTTTGCCCTTTATATGTCCTTTAACTATACTTTCAACAAGAACTTAGATGACAAGTACAACCTAAGTTCATGTGTAATCAATCAGAATGCATTGCTAACTGTAGCAATCTGCAGTCCCACCATAAACCAATGTATTGTTAAACAGACTTAATGTATTCCTATAAATATTTTAATATACAAGAGTATTTAACAACTAAGCTACATAAGCCTACCTGGAAGCGCCTCCTAGGACATACTTCCTGTCCATGAAACTGTAGCACCAATGTCAAGGACATGCTGTTTGGCACTTTCCTGGGAGCTGTTTGGATCCCTGACAGTGAACAGGAACTCTTCATTTGCTCTTAGTGATGGCTGTGTAGCAGGGTTCCTGGGTACCCATTGAATCACAAGCCCCTGCAACTGCTCTACACTGTGCAGATGAGATTATTTCATTGGCCCTATGGTGCTCCTGATCATATGTCCTGCTATGGCCACCTACAGCATTCACATCACCAACTATCTGTTGCAAAATTTGCATTCTGCTTGACATATCTCCATGCCCCCTCCAAGCAGAGAGGCACCATGTGGCCCAAAAGCTTCCACATTGATCTGATTCTCAGGGTCATTGAAAGGGGGTTTTCAGGGTCAGGAATTGAGATGCCTGGGTGTCATATTCCTACATGACCTAAAACAGAAGGATAATACACATGAGTATCACATAATTAAAAAAAATTCTGTTTCCTGATAAAACAGAAAAGGTAGAATTTCACTATTATCCACTGGAGAAACATAAAACAGTTAAGATATCTGAAATATGAGGTACAGTAATTGTGTAGTTGTAACATATTACATTACACACAAAGCAAGGCTGGATGCAAAACAAGGAGAGTAACAATAGCTACATATCCTTGTTTGTGCCAAAATAGAATGCAACTTTACTCCCCCACCCCCAAAAGAACAGGCAAATGACATATTTTGCTAATAAACAATCAGTGAAATGCTAAACGTGCTATCAAATTAAATGTCCCTGAAACATGCCTACAGATTTAACACAGAACATTCCATTTTAAGCTATTGCCAATCATGTATACCTGTGAAATGCTCTGACAAACATGCTTATGCCATCAGTACACTTCTAAGTAATGCATACAGATAAAAGTAGCATTTGCTAATTTATACATATATGTATATGTATATATATATATATATATATATATATATATATATATATATATACACACACACACACACACACACACATATATATATATATACACACACACACACGCACACACACACACACACACATATATATATATATATATATATATATATATATATATATATATATATATATTTACAATATTTAACAGATTTTCCTAATGAAATTTCAGCATATGCAGTATACAGCTGAAAAATGCAAGCATACCTTCTCAAGGTCAGCAGTCTTCTGTGCAGATATATTCAAAAGTAATAGCCTCTCCTGTGTTCTCCACATAAACAAGTCTGCTCACCTTCAGGTTCCCTAGGTATATGGTTGCCTTTTTATGGTGTAAATTAAGGGCTGTGAGCCAGTGAAGATGCAAATAAAGTGTGAATTCATTAAAATTGCTGATTCGCAAATACGGGTCTATATAAGATGAATGCTTAAAATGTCAAGTATGACATGCTTGACAGCATTTAAGCGAACGTTCATCTAATCAAAACCCCAGAATATCGAAACAATGAATTTTGAAAAGTTATAGTTGGCCAACCATCAGATGGGGGGAAACAATGCACTGTAGACCATTACAACCTCCCAAAAAAATAAATAAAAAAATAAAGTAGGGGGCTGTGCCCCCCACACTCCCCCCTACTTAAATATATCAACTCTGAGATTGCACCACAGTGGAGGACTGTCAGAACATTACACAGGGTGAATGTCAAGACTACACCATTGTGGAGGACTTTAAGAACGGCGAGACAGGGTGAACGTTCTGATATCAGCCGTTGGCTTCCTCACAGCTGGCCAACTATAACTTTTCAAATCTCCTTGTTTCGACATTCTCTGGTTTCGCTTAGATGAATGTTCACTTAAAAGCTGTCGAGCATGTTGTACTCAACATTTTAAGCGTTCATTCATCTAATAGGGAACCCCAAATACTTGGCTCTGTATATCAGATGTAAACATAGTGCAGGCACTCCCTCAGTGTTTATTTCTAATGGATTGCAACTGTGAATGATTGCTGGTCAGCAGAAGAAAAACACAACAGCAATGCAGACTGCCCTACCTCCAGTGCATGTTTAAGATTAGACTTGCAAAGTGTAGAAGTAATTTTATCAAGGTTGGAAGTTTAAGTAAGGAGCACAAAATTTACAGGCTATGTTCATTACCATCAGACCTCCTTTTCATTTATGAATAGTTGTATTTTACTCCCATTTAATATTCTCATACATTTTAAGAACAATGATATAAAATGCCTTACAGACTGCATGTCTCAGACTATTGGTCAGATAAAACAAGAATGAGCAACAAACACAGAAAGGAAAGACAGAGCTGCATTTTTGCAAGCAATATTCATATATGGTATTGTGATCACTCAGTGTACTATCCAAAAATCCAAAAATCCAACTGCAACATCATCCTCAGTACTAACAAACCATGTACAAATAACTGTAACATGGTTTGTTAGTACTGGGGATGATGTTGCAGTTGGTTGCATGCAGAATGATTTCAGTTGTCCGCTGCAAAGCTGTTTGTGGGGCAAGGAGGGAAAAGGCACCCTTACAGTGTTCTAAAGGTTCATTGGTATGACAGTTTAAATCCAGACTTATGTAAAAATATTTCATGTGCACTAACAAACATTTTGTATTGTTTATTTCATAGATTGCTTTTCATTTCAACTACTTTTCCCTTTTATTTATTTATTTATTTATTTATTGCCAGTGTTTGCATAGTGCATGGCTTAGCAGAAACAAGGAAAATGAAATAAAAGGAATGCCATCATTGGCTGTGCTTATCTTGTTTGTGCAATGCTTAGCAGTGTGCAATCCAGGACTAGTGGCCAACACAGGAAGCAGACAGAACAGAACACCTGCATACAGGGCATCCGTAAAAGTGTAAAGGTAAAAAAAGATACATTGTTGCAATATTTGCTTTTCATCAAGCAATGCCGCTAAATGCTGCTAAATGACAAGCTACAGCAGCAAACACCCCTCAAACTAAATCCAAGTGTCAGATTAACCTTCCTGTTTCAAAAATTGCTTTCCTCCCTGCTTGGCACTGCTACACTCCACTTAACATCATGAAAATGCAGTTGCTTTGTTGCTTGGGTTTGTGCACTATCAGTAAACATGATAACAGGTATTTGCAGGAAATCATTAGTTGCCATTGGTCTAGTTTGGGTGTTAGACATGTCTGGAGTTAGATAAGAAGGCCCCCATTTTAGCGCACAGAGGTGGGGTGTTCAGGAGTCTAAGATATTTATTGGACTCCTGGTAAACGACCACAGCCAAAGACTTCTGCAGGGAGACTACTCTGTCTCCCTGTACAAGTCTGAGGCTTGGATTAGTTTGGCTGAAGCCATATCCAGTATTACTGGCATTCCATCCACTGGAGAACAGTATAGGCATCATTTTGCCATCCTGCAGAAGTGCAAGAGGGATACCATCAACCAGTGGTTGACTGAATTTCAAACCGCTGACATCCCACAACTGTGAAAGTATAGTAATGAGAGAGCATTTGTAATACTTAGAAAGCTAAATATTGGCAAGACTGGTATGAATAATGCTCTTCTCTTCTTTTCTGTTGTATCCACAGTTAATGGTGAAATAGAGTTTAATCACTGGGTTCATGCTGATCGAATACAGAGGCTGAGAGAAACAAGTGGTATGTATGCAGCACAAGAAAAGTATTATTGTAGCTTTAAAAGTTAGATAGATTTTGTTTTTTCTGTACAGTTGTAGCATGCTAAACATGCACATCCTAACTGTAAAAGCATATATGCTTGCATTAGTCTGTAGCACAAACCAACTTTAGGAGTCAGTGAGAAGACGGTAGTCAGAGGTTGTGGGTTCAAATACCATTAATAACAACTATTCAATACTGCATTTCTTTAATAATATCACATAAATTTAACTCTATACAAGTGGCATAAATGCCCTGCTGTTAACTGTAATCTGTATAATTGGACCAGGCATATATGCAATATATTCACATTGGTTCATAGGTTCATAAAGAGATACTAGGCTATCTGCCTGAAGGCATTTATAAGCCTAGCCAGAATGTGATGGCTTTCACCACCCTCTTAGATTAGTTACCTGTGCCTCTGTCCAGCAGAGCCACTGAAGTGATTGTCATTGCAAGGATTACTTTCAGCAATCTGTAGTTATAGTGTGTAGTTGTTAGGATGTATAGTTAAATGTAGTACTTCAGATAAAATAATTGTATGAATTCATTGTATGTCACCCATGATGGTGCTAATTACATCTTTTTTCTCTCACCCTAACCCTTATCTCTTTTTATTATTTTCTACTATTTGTTGTCAAAATATCCCCATGTCATCCATCTGTAACACATTACTAAATGATTCACAGTACAGCGAGGTAGGCCAGCTCCAGTGGGTCAGCCTGCCCCTGCTCCACCAGCTCCAGCACCAATGCCCAGCACGACTGGGAACCAACCTGGCAACACTGTGTCTGCTGCCCCTGCACTACCTGCACCCTCAGGTAGTACTGTCCCAACCAGTTTGTGCTGTGGTACCCTCCGGGAGTAGTAGTGGAGGTGGGGATTTCATCACCAGCCAGAAAATGCTAGAGTTGGTGTGTAATGTCGTGCAGCACAGCATTAGTGTACATCTATGCCAGATGGAGTGGCTGCTCTTCCTGATGGGACAAGGGGATAGTGATGACAGTACAATGGGTGAGGACTTGATTTTCACTCTCTCCATGATTGATAGGCATGAATCTGGGTTGTCCCCTCCCTCACCCCAATGATGGTGTCCCCAAACCTTTTCTGTCCATTACCGGTCCTGTGTCTTGTCTTGTTTATCTTGTTTGTTTGCATTTGCTTCCTCACCTACCCAACTTACCTGACCCAAAAATACCAACATCCCTTACCCAGCATTCCTCTCTTACTGAAATAAAACAAAATGGGTACCTGTTCCACAAAAATATTGTCCAATACATAGCTCTCCATTTTTCACATGTGTCTTCTTGACACATTTGATTTTGTCTAAATGGCTATACAACATGAATACTTTGTTGTCACCTCTCTTTCTGGAGGTGACAGTCAAAATTCAACTAATATTTTCCACATATTTTCAGTTTACGCTGTTGAAGAAATGAATAGCTATGATTCCTTCCTCCCTCCCTCCTGACCATTCCTGTATTGTTTTCCCTTTGTACTTCCCTCTGCTTACTCCCCATATCACCACTTTCCTATCTACGCCATTTTAACATATATAACCTGTTCAAAAAATAGAATCACGCACAACACACAAAAGTACTAGAAAAAGCAATGGATCCCTTCACTTTTTGGCATCCGTGTTTGCATGGAGTTTGGCATCATGCGTCGATGCATCAATGCCAAGTGATGGTGAGTGGCTCTACAATACTGCAGTTACCTTCATACAGTGCCGCTTAACATTACTATGCTAGGTCAACACACAGTAACACATGCTGAATGTACTATAAAGAATACTATAAAGAATAATGTCATTGCATTGTCACTGTTTATTTCAAGTATTAGATGCAACTAGATGCAAATCAAGTATCACCTGGGATCAAAAAGAAATACGTCAATGCATTTCCACCTCCTGCCACAGAGTCATCTAGGCAGCTGGTGTGTTTCAAACCCTCAGTACTAATTCTCAGAATTTTAACAACAAGCCCTGTGTTTAAGCACTGATTAACTACACACAAACAGGGAAAGTAATGGAAATGTGTATCTTGCATGCACTAATACTTTGCCAACCATTGGGGAAACCCACTGCTTGCTGTTGCACTATGCAAAGTAAATATTAGCATGTATTAGTGCTGCTTGCTGTCCTTTTACTCTTCCTGCTATGGCATTACATGTGAAAACTTAACAAACTGAAGGTCCCATCTAACAGTATGTCACATATTTACAATGCAGCCATGTGTTACTTTCCCCTATGCACTGCAACCCTAGTCTCTCAGTACTTGTTCACAAATATATCAACCACAATACATAAATTAATAACAAATATGTGATATGCAATTCACATCAATTCACATCAATCTGATAACATGCTGAACTGGAACTATATTCACAGCTGAACATGCTTGCACGTCAATTTCACACATCATTACTCCAGCATCCACTGCTGATGTCATCCTTTATAAGTTGTCCTGCAGCCTTATAAAAGTCAGACTAGTGCTGTGACACTAGCTTAAAGTACTGAGCTCTGTAGTCTGTTTACTTAGATAGGAAGGGGGTTCTGTTCTGACTGCGCTCAATGTGTGTGTGTGCATGCATGTGTGTGTGTGTGTGCTCATGTGTGTGTGTGTGTGTGTGTGTGTGTGTGTCTATCTATCCAGAAGGGCATAAGTGTGTATTATACAAATGCCACTCCAGTCCCCAAACATCTTATCTCTAACATCTACTGCTGATATCAGTCACTATAAGTTGTCCTGCAACTTTGTAACATTCAGACTTGTGATGTCGCACTTACATAAATTACTGAGCTCTGTAGTCTGTATACTTATACAGGTAAGGGGTGTGCGGGTTCTGGTCTTACTGCAATCAGCTGTGTGTGTGTGTGTGTGTGTGTGTGTGTGTGTGTGTGTGTGTGTGTGCGAGTGTGTGAGTGTGCGTGTGTGCGTGTGTGCGTGTGTGCGTGTGTGCGTGTGTGTGTGTGTGTGTGTGTGTGTGTGTGTGTGTGTGTGTCTATCTATCCAGAAGACCATAAGTGTGTATCCTAGAGTTACCATTTAAATCCCATGGATTGACAGTATTTTGATACTTGCACATGCCTACACATCCATTTCATGCAGGCCTCCCAAAGTCTTCTCTCCAACATCCACTGCTGATGTCATCCACTACAAGTCAGCCTGCAGCCTTGCAAAAGTCAAACATTAGTACTGTGATCTGTAGTCTATGTACTTAAATAGGTATGGGTTTTGTTTTCACTGCAGTCAGTGTGTGTGTGTGTGTGTGTGTGTGTGTGTGTGTGTGTGTGTGTGTGTGTGTGTGTGTGTGTGTGTGCGTGTGTGTGTGTGTGTGCGCGCGTGCGCGTGTGTGTGCATATCTGTGTGTTTGTGAATGTGTTTGACAATAGAAAGAGTCTTTTACAGCAGCATGTAGGACACTGCTATTACCATATACTCCTCAGCAGACTCTGCTGATGTCATCACCTATAAAGTGTTGTCTGAGACTTCTCCAAGTCAGACTTGAGCTGTGGTGCTTGCCTTCATAGGTTCATAGGTTCATAGGTTCATAGGTTTATACTAGGCTATCTGCCCTAAGGCATTTATAAGCCTAGCCCAAATTATTGTGGCTTACGCCACCCCTTATATGAAAAAATACTGTGCCCATTAGTTTGTTGTGCCTCTGTCCAGCAGTGACCCAGAGATGATTCCCGGGGTAAACCTACGATCTCCCATCCACAGGTCTAGATTTCTCTTGAACCGAGTCAGCGAGGTGCTCTGCCTCACAGCATAGGGAGTCTCTGAGTGATAAATCTATCCCTCCAGCACGTCCTATTTATATCCGTGCTAAGGTTTAAGTCGCTTGCTCTAGTGGTTTTGGTGGATTTGGATTTTTTGAGGTGGAGCATGTCCATTAATTCCGGGTTGGACATGGCCTTGTATGTCAGGCACATGTCACCTCTGAGCAGACGGTATGCGACTGAATAGAGCTGGAGTTTCTTCAATCTGGCAGCATATGACAGATTTTGGAGTCCCTTTATCCTTTTGGTGAGGAACTTTTGGGGTCTCTCCAATTGCTGCAGATGTCGGGTGAGATACATCCCGAATGGGGCATTGTACTCGATCATTGGTCTAATAAGTGAAGAGTACAGGGAACAATGACCTCACTAGATCTGGATGTGAATCCTTCATGATCAGGTGGGCAATGTAGAAGGTCTTTCTAACCACTTTAGCAATGTGAGTGTCAAAAGAAAGGCCACTGTCAACCTGGGTCCCCAGGTCCCTGATAACCTCTTCTGTGCTTAGTGGATTGCCACCTATATGGTAGCTTGGGGTTACCTTGTTTTTCCCAAGGGTATGACTATACATTTTTGGCGTTTAACTTCAGGCCATGGCTCTGGCACCAGCTATCTGTTTCCGTGAGTCCCTTCTGAAGGATATCAGTGTCCGATGCACTTTCCACTATGGCGCCCAGTTTGCAGTCATCTGCAAACTTTGTCAGCCAAAGTCCTCCCATGTTGGCCTGTACTTCTGAGAAGTAGATGCCAAACAATAGGGGCCAAGGACCGAGCCCTGTGGGACACCACTTGTGACCGCTTGGAGTCTGACACAGCGCCAGCAACTCTAACCCTGTGGGTTCTGTCCTTGCCAGTTTGCAACCCATCTTGTGACATATGGGTTTACATTTAAGCTGGTAAGTTTTTCTACAATACCCGAGTGGGGTATTGTGTCAAGCCTTGCAAGGTCAAGGTAGGCTGTATGGACTGCCTTTCCTCATCAATGGCCTTGGTGACTATTTCAAGAAGTCGACCAAGTTCAAAAGGCATGATCTTCCCTTGACAAAGCCAAACTGGGTCGGGTCCAATGTCTGCAAGTCCCCTATATCTTTGTTTATGAGCTCCATTATGATCCTCTCCATAGCTTTGCAGACTAGACTTGTTAAGCTTATGGGGCGGTAATTACCAGGGTCCGTAGAGGCGCCACCTTTGTGGAGTGGGACCACAGTTGCCGTACGCCACTCCTTGGGCACGTATCCTGTGGTAAGGCTGAGATTAAACAGCTGCCTTATGTGCGGGTTTAATTCCTCATTTAGCTCGTGTAGCACACAGCCGGGGACACCATCCGGTCCCATTGATGCTGTGTTTTTAGCTTTAGAGAGAGAGAATTTTGTAGTTGATGCACTTAGATAGGAAAGGGTTCTGTTTTCACTACCGTCAACTGGTAAGTGCATGTGTGTGTGTGTGTGTGTGTGTGTGTGTGTGTGTGTGTGTGTGTGTGTGTGTGTGTGTGTGTGTGCACTTGCTTGATGTTAGGGGGAGAGCCTTTTACATCAGCATGTGGGGCACTGCTATTACCATATTCCCCCTAACAGACACTGCTGATATCATCACCTATGAAGTGTTGTCTGAGACTCTCCAACTCAGACTTTAGCTGTGGCATTTGTCTTAAATATAATTCTGTAATCAGTCTATTTAGATAGGTAGGGGTTCTGTTATCACTGCAGTCAGCTGGTGTGTGTGTGTGTGTGTGTGTGTGTGTGTGTGTGTGTGTGTGTGTGTGTGTGTGTGTGTGTGTGTGTGTGTGTGTGTTTCTGCACTTGCTTGACATTAGAGACTGCCTTTTACCCCAGCATGTGGGACATTGCTATTAACATATTCTCCTCAGCAGACTCTGCTGATGTCATCATTTATATCTGATTTGTGGATGTGTACTATTCCCACCATGGCAGGGTCAGAGACTAGCCTGCAGGCCAGGCAGAAGTCACTTCATCCTATATGCTTTAGATTACAGTGGCATGGCTTTCAGTTTATCCACACATATCATGGCATGGTTTCTAGGCCCTGTGTTTTCTTTGTGAGATACCCCTATAGACTCTCCAGCTGCTACATGTGTCTGGTGAAGTACATGCAAAAGGGAGAATTATACTCTATTAGTGTTCTGCTGAAGTTCATACTGTGCTGTTGTATAATCTGTGGATCTGAATAAGATGGCCTGACTTATGATTTGCACAACACAGGCTTTCAACTCCACTGTGGCACTTAGTGATCGAAGTTCAGATTGCTATCTATGTGTGCTCCCAGCTCTTGCATCACTGGGTTTCACATTACAGGAATGTTGTCGATAGTATAATTAGCAGTGAATTCCATTTTGCTGAAAGACAAAATAAAGTCACATTTTTCCATTTATTTGTAGACTGTGTGGCTTTGTCACCAATCATTTGTCTGTGTTAGCACCTCCTGCAGTATGTTATCTTCACTGGTAGACTGAATGATTGCACCCAATATGCAAGAATCAGCAAACACATTAGGCAAAAGGCCATATACTTTAGCCTGAACTATCAAGGAATAGCTTCCAAACAGTAAAAGGCCAAGCACAGATGCATGGGGTATGCCAGTGTTGACAGCTCTACTGGTAGAAGTCGATTCATCAACTTTCAAAGTATGTTTTCTGGCGGTGAGCCAACTGGCTACCCATCTAGTGATGTAAGGGCTAATCCCCAGATGAGACAGTTTCTCAATAATAACTGCATGGGGGATTGTGTTCAAACTCTAGGCCAGATCAAGATAGGCAGTATGCACTGTCTTACCTTCATCCAGGCATATCACACAGAACAAATGGGCTGTGACAACATCACAGATCACCTATAATGTAATTCAGCACATACACCTTCCTGACATGTTTGAATACACACTTCAAAACACCCTCCACACAGACTATGTTACTATGGAAGGGTGTACATCAACAGCCATCATTCTGAGTTGGGGGGTTGGGACAGTACCAACTGCATGCATGTATAGACACATTCTGATTCTCCTCATCTGTGAGGT